>NW_006408589.1:12338784-12352589 GCF_000296735.1 Chrysochloris asiatica | reverse complement strand
TTGGCCCAGGATCGAACATTGTTTCGTTCTGCTGTGCATGGGGTCGCTATGAGTCGGTTCCGACTCGATGGCACCTGACAACAACAACAACAACAACTTCTTCATTATTATTGTGTAACCCATTTCACAAATATTTATTGAGCATCAATGGTACTATGCAAAGGATTGGATGTGCCATTGCTGGAAATTATTGAATTAATCCCCAGGAAGGAATTTTGAAATGGAAGGATCCGTGTGCAGATTAGGGGATTTGTATAGATGAGACTGGTGTCTCTGCATCCAAACTGGTCAGTGGCGTTTCTCCAGGCAGAATGCAGGCAGGGAGCTCAAATTTCTGGGGGTTTGAGGGTGCGTCTTCTCTCATAAACTTGTCAATCATCAGCAATACAGTTCACTCACTATGGAGTAGGGTGCCTGAGTACAGTTTTTCTTCAGAGATTCTTTCAAAGATTTGCTGCACAAAATTATGTTGGGCAAGATTTTACTCTTGGTCCCTGGTCTCTATTCTCCACAAGCAAGAGGGTGTCCTAAAGGAAGTGACATTTTGTTTCTGAAGTCTGGGTGGGATGTGGTAGTGGTGGGGCTGAGAATGAGTTTGCTAAAGATACGTTTGGCAGAATTCACTCAGACTGTTGCAGATACTGTTGAGCAAAAAGCATTCTGAGCTGGTATGAAGACAGTTCTCATCATCCTTTTTCTTCCGTATTTCCTCCTCCTTTTTCTCCAAGCACCAAGCAATGGTTTGTGTAATCTTCCAGCTTGTCACTTTCCAGATATATTGAGTGTTTCTTAGCCTCAGCATCCCCTTCTGGGAAGTGGATATAATAATTGTGGTTACGAATCGGGCTGATAATCTCAGGGTCAGCAGTTCGAAACTACTAGCTTAGCTGTTCCACGGGAGAAAGATGAGGCTTTCTGCTCCCATAAAGACTTACAGCCTCGGAAACCCTGTACAGGGTCGCTGTGAGTTGGAACCGACTCCACGGCACATAACAACTCTTTGTTAGTGCTTCACACCAGGATCTGTGTTAAATGTTTTTATAAGCATGCTCTTGTTTAACTTAGATAGCCACCTGGAGAGTTATTATTATGCCCATTTTATAGATGAAAATATTGAGGTTCATAAAGGAGCTCTGGTAGCATAGTGGTTACAAATCGGGCTGCGAACCTTAAGGTCAGCAGTTCGAAACTACCAGCCACTCCACGGGAGAAAGATGAGGCTTTCTACTCCCGTAAAGATTTACACCCTCGGAAACCCTGTACAGGGTCACTATGGGTCGGAACCGACTTGATGGCACTTAATAACAACAATAACAGTGGTTAAGTAATTTGCTAGTGACATTTACTTAGTTCCCCCCCCCCTTTTTTTTTCAAGTATTTAGTCCATCCATGAAATTAGTCGTCTCCTTCAATGAAGCAGTAAATACTGACTAATCTAAGTTTTTGGATTATCCATCCACTCAGTCAGTAGATATTTTAACAGCCTACCAGACTCTGTAAGGAGCCCTGGTAGTGTACTGAGTTGAGCTACTTAACTGCAGGGTCCGCAGTTCAAGTCCACCAGGCTCTCTGAGGCAGAAACGATCAGGCTTTCTGCACCTGTAAACCTTTACAGCATCTGAAATTCTCCCTGTGAGTCAGAACCGACTTTACAACACACAGCCAGCCAGCCAGCCACCAGACCCTGTATATGCAGTTGATACTTGAGACACACTAGGTCCTAGCCGCCAGCGTTTCTCTTTCAGAATTTCCTTAGAGAAAGAGATTATACAGTGTAAAAGAGAGGTTAGTTTCCTTATGAGGAAGTTTATGGTTAAGTATTCTAGACTCATTCTAGTTATCTTTGTTTCTGTTGTATTCCACATGTTCAAACTAAAACCTGTGGTTTGGGATACATATTCCCAGCTTTGACAAGCCTTTGTTAGCTTACTTAGAGGATTTACTCACTGGTTGGTTTGATTGACTGATTTAGCCACCAAAGCTGGGTGATGAGCACCATGTCACTCCTCTCTAGATTGGGGCCCAATAGGTGGTTATTGCTAAGAGGCCAGTTTGGCCTAGATTGTTTAGGAGAGACCAGCAGTGGGCACAAACATTTAAGAGTCAGCTCAGGAGGCAAATAAATATTGCTTATTGGCCAAACTCACAGGCTGGGACATCTGTTCTTCTAGATGTTAGTTAGCCAGCATTCCAAAAGGAACATGGGTATGACAGGGGACAGAGCCAGGAGGAAGATTGGGGTAGAGTGGACGAGTTGTGAGAGAGCCAGGAAGGGCTGGAGTCTGAGTCAACAGGAAGAATGGACCTTGGCCCCGTTTCCTGTAACCCCTCACTTAGAGATGCAGAAAAGAGGCCCAGAGAAAGGAAGGGATTTGCTCAATCATTGTCAAGTTTGTAGCAAAGTTGGGACTGAAATTCAAATCCCCTGTCTTCACGTGGGGTGATCTAAGCCTGCTGTTGCTGTGTGTCCACCTTACTAGGGGCAATGGGGACAGTGGAGCTGGAGTTACAGCACTGGTGATGGGAATGGACAAGTCTCAGGGGTTTGGGGACTGTGGGCTGATGGAGTCTGTCTCTCCTCTTCCTTGTCAGGTACACCAAACCACTGACGTTTGCGGACTGCATTAGTGATGAGCTACCGCTGGGATGGGAAGAGGCGTATGACCCACAGGTTGGAGATTACTTCATTGACCACAACACCAGTAAGTGCCTGGCAGTCCTGCCGTTCCCATACCAGTCCCCATTCCCATTCCTCCAGCTCCTACTCACCCCAACCAAAGGCAAATTTTTAATTGTCATTTTCAGGCTATTTCAGAGCAGGCAGAGCCCCAGCAGGCCCCAGAGGCATGTATGTGTCTTTGTCCGTAGTGTGGAGATGTTTGTTCGAGTTTGTGTGTTTCTAGTCCACCCTCACTTCTTATCTGTGATCTGAGTAGCCTGGTCCAGAACAAAGAGTGCTAGTATCTTTGTCTCAGAGACTATGAAGGATGAATCCATTAGGAAGGGAGAGGTATGCAGTCTTAACAGGTGGAGGAGCCCGGGAAGTAGGCCTACTTCTGGGGGGAGAATTGAGATGTGTTGAGGTCTTATCCACTGTGCATTGTTTTGGCCAAGACTGTGCCTGTCTTCAGAAATTGGCTGTCCTATTTGTCCATTTTCCACCACAGAAGAAAGTGGATTTTTCTGACTCACATTCAACCATGTTGAATGTAGGATTCCCTCTATCTTGTTAGGTGAAAGGAGAAAAGGAATGTATGGAAAAGTCCTGGCAAAGTTTAAAGGCAGCAAATTCTAACAGCCACTCTTAACTGAGCACATACTCTATGCATGGCACTGAACATATTTCATTTAATTCTCCCACCTGTCTTGTGGAGTGTGCTCTCAGTGGGATCAGTGGTGGTCCACAAGTAGATTTCTCACCTTTATGAAGGAAACCCAGGTCCAAATTCCAGCCACCATCTGTCTGTCCACAGAGGATTGTGGGTGGCTGTGATGTTGGGTTAGGAAGAAATGACTGGTGATCTACTTCCAAAAATCACACAGTGAAAACCTGCAAATGTCAACAGTCTGATGTTCAGTCATTCATGGAGAAGGCTCAGGACTGAGCAGCATTTTGTTTTCTGTTTTGTTCTGTTCTGTAGGATGGCACCGTAAGTTGGGGTCCAGCTCCATGGCAGCTAATAACAACAACAACAAGTAATTATTTGAGACTCAGAGTTAAAAATAGCAGAAGTGGAATTTGGACTGACACAGCGCAGTTGTTCTCTGACCACTTCCTCCTCTGGGTGTCAGTGATGCTCGGACCATGCTTACGTTGTGTACCTCATCACCCTCCATATACCATTTACCTGTCATGAGTTCTTCTAAAGCAATGACTATGTCTAACTCATCTCTCTAGTCCCAAGTCCTTGCGTGGATGACACATAGTAGGTGTGCACTTAACCTTTGCTAAATGGAAAAGAGTATACGTGCATGAATGTGTGACTACATGGATGAATGAGCAGCCTGCTGTTGGCACCAAAGTGTAGAAGAGCCTCTGAGTGACAGCTAATAGTGTTAATTGCATTGTTGGGGGTAGCAAAGGTTTTTATTAGCACTCATGATTGCTTATTGGATAATGAGAAGTAAATCTGCCTAATTGAGTGTGTATGGGGAATGAGGTTAATGCTTGGATGGCTGCGTGGAATGCTGGGTTAGACACTCATGTACAGACAGGAACCCTAATCAGTTCTCTCCTGTGTCTAATTGCTGAGTGTACACCCTTCATTAAGATCTGATGGTGGGAGTGGGATTCTAAGGTGTTGTTAGAAGTTATTGGAGAAATAGAGGGAAGGAAGGACTAGCAGACAGGGGCAAAAGTTTATTCTTGAGGAACTGATGACAGAACTGGGCTGTCTGGGGCTAAGTGGGGCCACAGGAAGAAGAATTCTAGCTGGTAATGTTGGTCATGACAGGTGGTTGCCCTGGCCATCAGGCTGCTGGTTTTCATTGAGTTGCAGTGTTTCCCTCATGGGGTGGAGTGCACCAACTCTGTAGATGAAACCAGTGGTACAAATACAATATGAATGTGGCCACCAAATCCTGGATATTCAGCTTCCATGGACCCAGATTACTTTCATACGTGAGTATTGTTCTATAGCTGAAATTCCTCTCGCAAAGTTATGTTGTTCTTAAGTGCTGTCAAGTCGGTTCCAACTCAGAGCCACCCTGTATAGGATTTCCAAGGAGCAGCTGGTGGGTTTGAACTGTTGACTTTGTGGTTCAAACCTTGTGGTCCAGTGCATTACCCTGCAGTGCCACACCAGGACTCCAAAGTTGTAGGTTCACTAAAATTGAATACCAAGTTGCTCACAAATCCACCACCAACAAAATTTTAGCCCAATTAATAAAGAATGGCTGCCTTGAGCATAAGGCTTTTATACAGAATTACCTGTATGAGTGTCAACTAAGAAGAGTTCATCTAGAGCACAGATGAGAAGTTGAATAGACAGAGAGCCTAAATGAATGCTGTTGTAATAATATGGTCACAATAGAATGGTGGTACAATGTGACGTTTGTAACCAGCGTTATTGAACTGTTCATGTAGAAATTGTGAATAGATCTATGTTTGTTTGTAAATTTGTTATTGTTAAGTGCCAAGTCATTCTGACTAATTGCAACCCTATATTGGGTTTCCAAGGAGCAGCTGGTAGGTTTGAACTGCTGACCTTGTGGTTTGCAGTCCAGTGCTGATCCAAAGCACCAGTGCTTGTATATAGTGCCACCAAAAATAATTAAAAATTTTTTTTTAAAAAGAATGTCAAGAAGGCAAGTATGCATGTGGATGAATGAGTGAGGGGATTGAGACCAGAGAGCAGCAGGGCATAGATCAGGACATAGATTAAGGCTTTGGCTTTTCTGTTTGTTTGTTTTTATTGTGAATTATGGGAGAACATTAGATTTATGTTCATCGTATCGTATATAGTTTCATCGCCATGATTACGATCCTTTCCATGTATCATCAAACAATCAAAGGGAACACCCTGCAAGCCTGCCCCCTGGCCGTCAGCACACAGCCCCTCTTCCTCCCTAAGTCCCCAGCCGCTCCATCTCTCCACATCATCATCTCTGCCTCCATCTCTGGCATCACTGCTTCTCTAGGTAGGGTCCCACACTCTGCTCTTCTCCCTTGATAGTCCCAGGAACCTCCACTCCGGGACTGGAAAGTCAACCACTCCCCTCCTTTTGTTACAAAACCTTTACATTTCCAACCCTTCACAGTGAGTCCTTATAGCAATTATTCACTGTTGTACCACAAGAGTCTTATCTCCATCTCCTTTCATCAGCCCCATCCAGACAGATTGGAAACCACTCAGTGGAGATTCTACCTTCCCCCACACCCTCTGGAACTAGGTTCCCTCTTGAAAGCTTGAAGCCAGTCACTTCTTGCCTTTGTAGCCCCCCATTTTGGGTAGCCAATGTCTAAGTTGCCCATCCCTGTCAACCCTGTGTACTGAGGGGGTGGGGTGGGAATGATCCTCGCTGTAAAGATTTGTTCCCTCTTTTGAGCTACTACATCCATAAGTATAGGTCAAGTTCATCAAATTGTAGCAGATTACTCTTTTTTCCCTCTTCTTTCTTCTTCTAGTCAAGTTCTGATCATCCAACCATTGAAGCCAGGTCAAGTGGGTACTATCTGCAAGTATGGGTGTTCTTGTACATTTCCCCTCACTTCATAGCAGCTGGATGCTTCACTCTCTGTTCTAGTCCTCTGTAGCCATGTCCCTGTCTCTGGGCCCAGGAGTCCCCAGGCCTTGCCATACTGCTGGCCAACCAGGTCTCAACCCGGGTTGACAGGAGTCTGTTGAACATGGTCAGACTTTGCTTACAACTTCATTGCTGTTTTCCCCCACTTCCCCTTATCGGTGACCAATATGGTCACCAATAAGACCACATGCCTGCTCGTGTATTCCCCATGAGTCTTAGTCTTGGAAGGGGGTTTGCCCTGAGGGGACCTGACCACTTGCCTTGATGTCTCCTGGGCCAGCAACTTGATTGTTCTTATACTAGTCAATCAGACTGCCGTTATTGTTTTTTATTTTTCCTGCTGGTGTTTCTTTCAAGAAGTATCTTCTGTTCTTCTAGCCACTCCAGTCTGGTCTGCTTGTCCTTTCAAGTGGAAATTTCCCACCTCAGAAGATTCTGAATGCAGTTCAGGATTCCACCTATGGTCTTATGTAATGCAAAGGCTCCACAGGAAGCCTCCTTCATTGGGCACATTGTAGCCCCATTTTAGGTATTCCAATCTGTTATAGGTAGAAGACAGACTTACAAGATTTCTGTAGTGATGTTTATGGCTATTCCTTCCTCTCCCCCTCAAGTGTCTATTTTATAATTGTAGGCAAGGGAAACCAGGATTCAAAAAGACAGCCAAGCATTTTAACATTATTTCCCCTCTTTTACCCATTCAAAGCATGCCTCAATCCCTGAATCCCAGAGCCCTATTGTTCCAAGGTTGTGCATACATTATTATTTACCTCTGCCCCACTTAGCTAATGCAAACCTGCCTAACTGTTCTCCCATCTGCCTTGTTCTTCCATTCCCCTCCCCCTTCTTTATGTATTCCCCACTCCTCAGCACCCAAACTATCCTGTGTCCATTCCGTACCCTGTGCTCCACCTTCCTCTTCCTCCCCTCATCACACCCCATACATCCCAGTAACCAGCAAATAAATTTTCCCCCTTTTAGTGTGGGTTCTTTTTTTAATGTTTTACAATAATGATTCTATACAGTATTTCTCCTTTTGTGACTGACTAATTTCACTCAACATAATGCCCTCAAGGTTCATCAATGTTATGTGGTGGCTTCCTTGTTGTTCTTCAAGGTAGCATATATTCCATTGTGTGTATGTACCACAGTTTGTTTATCCATTCTTCCATTGATGGGCACTTTGGTTGTCTCCATCTTTTTGCTATTGTGAATAGTGCTCCTATGAACATTGGTGTACATATATCTACTCGTGTTATGGCTCGTATTTCTTGTGGATATATACCAAGTAGAGGAATTGCTGGTTGGAAAGGCTTTGGCTTTTGCACTGCATGAGAAGGGAGCCTTTGGAATTTTAAACAGAGAAATGACATTACCTGACTTATGTCTTCAGAGGATTCCTTTAGCTTCTGTGCTGATGATAGACCTATGAGAAGCACAGAGACCTATGAGAGCCAACTGCAGTAGCCTGAGTGACAGAGGATGGTGCATCAGACCAGCGTGGTAGTGGAGGTAATAAGAAGCGATGAGATGCTGGATGTGTTTTCAAACTAGAGCCAACGTGATGTGGGATATGAAAGAAAGAGGAAGAATGACCCTTGTTTAGCCCTAACAGTTAGAAAGATGGAGTTGCCATCAAGTGAGATAGAGAAAACTTCAAGAAGAATGCATTTGAGAAGGAAGAACAGGAGTTTACTTGAACATGTTGATTTTGAGATGCCTTTTACACATCTGAACTCCTGGTATGGTGCTGTAGAAACCACACTGGACTTTGAACCACAAGGTTGGCAGTTCAAGTCCACCAGCTATTCCTTGAAATTCCTATACAGTGTTGTTATGAGTAGGAACCGACTCAGTGGCACTTAACAGCAACAGCAGCAACATAATACATCTAAGAGAAGAAGATACTAGCCAGATTGATGTAGCTCTCAGCTGAAGATGTATATTTGATAGTTACTGGCAAAGACATGAAGCTGGATGAGATCAAAAGGAACAAGGAATGAGCCATGGATTCCTCCCACCATAGGAAAGCTGGGAGGAAACTTTCGAGAGTACCTGGGAAAAGACCCAGTGAAGGAAGCATGCCAAGAAGAGTCACCACCTATGTCAAATTCTTCTGACAAGTCATGTACAATGGGGACTAAGAAGTGACCAATAGATTTGACCTCATGGTTGACACTGGTGACCCTGACTTTGGAGGGCAGCTTTGGAGGAGGACTGGAAAGTAAAAGTCCTTTTACTGAGTAGAATAAGTTGAAAATTCAATGGGAGGTAGCCCTAAAACCAAAAATATCCCCTGAAATCTTAAAGCCAAACAAGAGTTTAATTTACCTTGTAAAAAACATCTGCTTTAAGCAATTATACTGTTTTGAGAACTCTGTATGTGAGATCAAATTGACAAAAGCAACTCAAAAAATTAGATAGGAACCTTAGGGGATAGTGAGTTGATGTTAACTGGAGAGTCCTTGTGTGGCGCTGTAGGATAAGCACTGGTTGGTTTGAACTGAAAGGTCAGTGGTTCGAACTCATCCATCATTCCTTAGAAACCCTATACATGGTTGCTGTGACTCAGAACCGACTTACCAACATATGGAATCAAATTGACAACAGCAAATCAAAAGTTTAGATAGGAACCTTAGGGTCTAATGAGTTGATGTTAATTGTGGAGGAAAACTCAGAAAAGGAGCTCGAGAATGTAATCTATGTCACTGAATTGTACATGAAGAAACTGTTGAATTGGTGTATATTTTGCTGTATATATTCTCAACAACAACAAAATAAAAATTTGAAAATAAAATGTGAGGGAAGGGAAGAAATTGGAAACAGTAATTCTAGTAGACAAGTCTTTCTAGGATATAATCATTTTCAGTATTTCACATGTCAGTACTAAACATTCCCACTGATGGTTTACATGCATCATAATTACATGGTTTTAATCAGTGCTCAAATTATGTGTTCTGCCTTTTTATCTTAATAATTGAGTTATGCTACTTACTCTTCATATTTGTCACTTGTAATACACCAAATGAATAAATTCACTTTAATACATTAAATAAGCATATCATCATACCCCTGTTTTGGTTTTTATATTATATTTTGAGTTATTTCCATGTATATAACATAAAATATACATTCTATATACAGATTAAACTATGGGGAAAACCTTTAGGCATATAGCATTTAACTTTCATTGATTATTCCTAAAGATATATTTCCAAATGTTGACTCATTAAGTGAAAGATTATGAAAACTTTTAAAATTTTTGGTACATATTCCCAGACTAGTGAGTATTTCCAAAAGATTGTATTAGCCTGTATGACCACAAGCAATAAGGATACCTTTTTTTCTTATACCTTCATCAATATAGGACTATTTCCATTTGCTTTCATTTTTGCTGGGTTCATAGGTTTAAAATATAACTTAATTGTTTTTCATTTGCATTGCTTTGCATAATGATAAAATTAAATGTTCTCCAGGTGTCTAGCTGTTTTTTAAGACAATTACTTTTTGTTGTTGTTAAAGTTCACAGAAAATACAGTATTGTTGTTAGCAGTGGGGTGTGTAAAAACAGCTGTGTGGCATGTATTGGAGATAGAGTGTAGAATCTGCAGAGGGTGTATGAATGTAGTGATCGTGTATGTTGTTGGGAGAATGTATGATGCATTTGTAGGTTGAGATTTGGAATATATGGGAAGGAGGAAGGAGTATGGAGAAGTGGAACTCAACCATGGCTGTATGAAATCATCTACAAATATTGAAAGTGGCTGCCTTTTAGGAAGGAGGACAAGGGGGAAAATGTGTTTGAGGGGAAAAGTATTTGGTGTAGCAAACTTGGTAATATGCTTAACTGTTTAGCTATGTCTATGTATAATTGGGAATCCTGGTGTGGCGCTGTGAGTTAATGTGCCAGTCTGCAAAGCCATTTGAACTGCAAGTTAGCAGTTTAAGCTCACCAGCTGCTCCTCAGAAACCCTATACAGGGTCGCTATGGGTCGGAACCGACTCGATGGCACATAACAACAACAACAATGTATAACTCTATAACACAGGCTCACTAAGCTATGTCTGTTCTGGTATGACACTGCAGGTTGATGCACTGGACTGCAAGGTCGGTTTGAACCACAAGGTTGGAGGTTCAAGCTCACCAGCCACTCCTGGGAAACCCTATACAGGGTCGCTATGAGTTGGAAGCAACTCATCAGCACTTAACAGCAGCAGCAGCAGTCATATCACCCTGAATGTGTCAAATCTCATCTGATCTTGGAAGCTAAGCAAGGTTGGGCCTGGCTAATACTTAAAAGTGAGACCACCGGGGAATACTGGGTGCTGTAGGCTTTAGACTCCTGGTATGGTGCTGTAGGATCAGTACTGGACTGCAAACTACAAGATCAACATTTCAAGCCCACCAGATGCTTCTCGGAAACCCTATATGGGGTTGTTATGAGTCAGAACCGATTCGATGGCACTTAACAACAACATCTTTAACCAGGAGTCCAGGTATGGTGCTCTAGGATAAGCACTGAGCTACTTACCACAAGGTCAGCATCTTGAACTATAAATGCACTTGTGATTAGCAGTCCAGTGCTTATCCACCAGGACTCCATATCCAAGTATAACTTTAATAAAGATGAGAACTAAAGAATGTTGTTGTTATTATGTGCCGTGGAGTCAGTTCCAACTCATAGTGACCCTGTACAGAGTTTCCGAGGCTGTAAATCTTTACGGGAGCAAAAAGCCTCATCTTTCTCCCGCAAAACAGCTAGTAGTTTCGAACTGCTGACCTTGCAGTTCACAGCCTGATTCATAACCACTATGCTACCAGAGCTCCTTAAAGAATGTTGGCCAAGGAGATCTTTAAGGAATAAAATTATTTGGGTGAGATGGACTTAAGGAAAGGTAGTATCAACAGAAAGGTTGAGCTGTGGGTTGGCTATCTCAAGAGTGTGACTAGTTTACAATGAACCACATTGTAAACACTGAACACATCCAACACAACATTTAAGACTCACCAAGGGTTCCACAGCTGCTCTGTGAGAGAAAGAGGATGCTTTCTTCTCCAGTAAAGATTTACAGCCTGGGAAACTCTACATAGGATTTCCATGAGTAAGAAACAAGTCGACGGCAATGGATTTTGGTTTGGGGAGCTTGTAAGGAGCTTTGGTCATATATTGGTTAAGTGCTCATATTCTAACTAGAAGGTCAGCAATTTAAACCCACCACCTACTCCATGGGAGGAGCTCTGGTAGCATAGTGGTTACGAATCGGGCTGTGAGCTGCAAGGTCAGCAGTTCAAAACTACCAGCTGTTCCGTGGGAGAAAGATGAGGCTTTCTGCTCCCATAAAGATTTACAGCCTCAGAAACCCTGTACAGAGTCGTTATGAGTCGGAACCGACTCCACGGCACATAACAACAACAACAACTCCATGGGAGAAAGGCGTCTGCTTACATAAAGATTTGCAACCTTGGAAATCCTCTGAGGCCATTCTACTCTGTCATATTGGGTAGTTGTGAGTCAGAATTGAATTGATGACAAAGAGCTTTTAAAAAGTTTAATGCTTGAAAGATCATCTTTTCAACAAATTTTGTTGGTACAACTGGTATCAATAAGGGGGGAAAAATACTTCATCTCCTACTACTGGCCTGTCACAATATGCACCATTAAATTCAAAATGACCCATAGACCTATATGTGAAATCTAAAAGTATAAACCTTCTAGTAAAAAGCATTGAAGAGGCTCCTAACCAGAGAAGCAGGGATACTAAAGAAGGAAGCAGAGGTGATGGCATAGAGAGATAGGGCAGCTGAGGACTCTGGACCCATGGAATGAGAAAGACGGTGTGCTGGTGGGCAGGAGGCTGGCTTGAAAAATGAGCCCTCTGATCATTTTAAATGAATATATGTTTTCTGTGTGTTTTGTGCAAATACTGTTAACCGTTAGTACATAGAGGGGATTATAATCATTGCTGTGAAACAAAATACAATGGGTTGAGTGCAATACTGATGATCTGCCCTATAAACTATCACTCAATTCACAATAAAAGCTTTAAAGAAAAAGTAAAAAAACATTGAAGAAAATGTTCAAGATTTCACAGAAAACAAAGATTTTTAAGACAAGACACAGTGCAAATCACAAAAGAAAAAATGGTCATTGGACTTCATCATACTAAAAACTCTGTTCTTTAAAAGACACCTGAAAAAGATTGCTTTTTCTCTTTTCATGGTGGTGAGTGGCTGGAGTTTACATTTGTCAAATCATCTTGAACTATAAATGCACTTTAAATTTTATTTAAATTATACTTTAATAAAGGTCGCTATGAGTCAGAACAGACTCCACGGCACATAACAACAAAAAAGTTAATCTATGCAGGGTCACGATGAGTTGGAACTGACTTGAAGCACACATTAATAAAATAAGCAATGGTGGAGGAAAAGGTTTTTAACTCATACCAGGCGCCGTGCGTCACGATGTGCAAAGGAGACCCCAACAAGCCGCGGGGCAAGATTTCCTCGTATGCCTTCTTCATGCAGACGTGCCGGGAAGAGCACAAGAAGAAACACCCCAACTCGTCCGTCAACTTCGCCGAGTTCTCCATGAAGTGCTCCGAGAGATGGAAGACCATGTCTGCAAAGGAAAAGTCGAAATTTGAAGATATCGCAAAAAGTGACAAGGCTCTATTTGACAGGGAGATGAAAAATTACGTGCCTCCAAGGGTGATAAGAAAGGAAAGCAAAAGGATCCCAATGCCCCTAAAAGGCTACCATCTGCCTTCTTCCTGTTTTGCTCTGAACATTGCCCAAAGATCAAAAGTGAAGACCTGGGCCTATCCATTGGGGATACTGCAAAAAAATTGGGTGAAATGTGGTCTGAACAATCAGCCAAAGATAAACAAGCATATGAGCAGAAAGCAGCCAGCTAAAGGAGAAATACGAAAAGGATATTGCCACATACCATGCCAAGGACAAAAGTGAAGCAGGAAAGAAGGGTCCAGGCAGGCCAACAGGCTCAAAAAAGAAGAACGAACCAGATGAGGAGGAAGAGGAAGAAGAAGATGAAGAATAAGTGGCTATCTTGTAATAATGTGTGGAGTATGCTTGTGTGCACAGGCAATTGTTTAGCTAAGAATATGAATTCAAGTGCAGCTCAATATTAGCTTCAGTATAAAAAAGGTACATAATTTTGTATAGCTGATAAGATTCTTCATAGAGAAAATACTTTTTTAAAATGCAGGTTGTAGCTTTTCACAGGGCTACTACATACAGTTAGATTTGAAAGCTTCTGATGTTGAATGCTTCTAAATATTTAATGGTTCTTTAATTTCTTGACATGTATATGGTAGCACAGCAAACTCCTGGGAGTTAGTTTCAATAGTAAATTTTGGGGGTTTTAGGATGTTGCATTTTGTTTTTTTGTTTTTTTTAATTTGTAATAAAATGATGTATATTAAAAATAAATAAATAAATAAGCAATGGCCCAATTAGACCACTACTGTAAAAGACTAAGAAAAAGAAATTATACTAAAAGGGGGTAGGGGGAAGTCTTTGTTGGTTGTTGGGAAGT
>NW_006408589.1:12276271-12337585 GCF_000296735.1 Chrysochloris asiatica | reverse complement strand
GGGGGGACTACAAAGGCAAGAAGTGACTGGCTTACAAGCTTTCAAGAGGGAACCTAGTGCTAGGGAGCATGGAGAGGAGCGCAGAATCTCCAGTGGGTACTATTCAATCTGTCTGGGTGGAGCTGATGAAAAGAAATACAGATGGGTAACTCGTGATACTGTAGTGAATAATGCTTATCAGGAAGGATTATGAGGGTTTGAAATGCAACGGTAGACGTTTTGTAACAAGGAAGGGAGTGATTAATTCTACAGGCTAGGAGTGGAGGTCTCTGGGACCATCAACGGAGAAGAGCCGAGAGTGGGACCCTACCCAGAGAAACAGAAATGCCTGAGATGATGTGGAGTGATGAAGCGGCTGGGGACTTTGGATCCAGAGAGGGAAAGGGGGGGTGGGGAAGTGTAGGGGGTGGATTTCTAGGACATACCCTTTGGTTGGTTGGTGATGCATGGAGGGGATGGAACCATGGCAATGAGATGAATGCCATGTAAAACTACGATGGAATGAATGTAAAACTAAAATTCTCTCATGTAAACTATCATATAATTCACAATAAAACATTAAAAAAAAGAAAAAAAAGAAAAAAGGTCATGGGCTGCCAAAACAACCAATAGATCTGTGTTGGAAGAAGTACAGCCAGAGTGCTCCTTGGAGGCCAAGATCGCCAAATTTTGTCTCTCATACTTCAGACACATTGTCAGGAGAGACCAGTCGCTGGAGAAGGAAATCATGTTTGGTAAGGTAGAGGGTCAGAGAAAAAGAGGAAGACCCCCAGAGAGATGGATTGGCCAAGTGGCAGCATCAATGGGCTCAAGCATGGCAACAATTGTTAGGTTGGCCCAGAACCGGGCAGCGGGGAAAAAAAAAAAATTTGTAATAAAATGATGTTTATTAAAATAAATAAATAAATAAGCAATGGCCCAGATCGTACCATAGACCAATTAGACTGCAGTCTCTGGGGTACTTCCAATGCATAACCAGGCTGAGGACCCATGTTGTTGCAGTGGGAGGGAAGAGGGGGGAGGTTGTGTTTATCTCGTTGTTTATCCATCTGTCTATGCTGATTTATATTACAAAGAGGAGCATGTTGTTGTTGTTAAGTGCTGTCGAGTCGGTTCCAACTCACAGCGACCCTATGTTGGGTTTTCAAGGAGCAATTGTTTAGCTTGAACTGCCGACCTTATGGTTCAAACCAACCTTGTGTTCCAGTTCATTATCCTACAGCGCCACATCAGGACTTAGTTAAGCATATAGTTCAGTGACATTATTTACATTCACCATGTTGTGTAACCTTTACCATTATGCATTCCCAAAACTTTTTCATCACACCCCAAAGAGAAATTCAGTGCACATTAAGCAACAACTCCCCATTTCTCTTTTCTGAGGGAACCCCCAATCTGTTTCCTGTCTCCATGTGTATGCCTGTTCTAGATACCATATACAAGTGTTCACCATTTATGTCTTACTCATTATACTTAGTGTAATGTTTTTCAAGAACCAGACATGGTGGCAGTGTAGGATAAACAGTGGACTGCTAACCACAAGGTTGGCAGTTGTAAACCACCAGCCACTCCTCAGAACCGAACACAGAACAAAAGCAACAACAATATCCATGAGGAAAGATCACTTAAATGAGGAACTACTGGGCCACATTTTAAAGGAGCTCTGGTAGTGTAGTGGTTATGAATCAGGCTGCGGATCTCAAGGTCAGCAGTTCCAAACTACCAGCAGTTCCATGGGAGAAAGATGAGGCATTCTGCTCCCATAAAGATTTACACCCTCGAGAACAGAGATCCAGGTGGTGGGAAGGTCAGGTAGATTACTGGATAAAACAGTCTTTAATGAAGAGTAGAACTAATGGAATATAAGGTAACCACAACAGTGGGATTGGGGTGGGGGGTTTAGTTTGGGTGTTGGGGAGGGCAAAACAAGAAGCGGGGAGGAGGTGGAAGAACAAGATAGATAGGGGAACACTGAGACAGGTTTGCATGGCCCAGTGGGACAGAGGTAAATAGTGATGCATACTCAACTGAACAACAGAGCTCTGGGATACAATGATCTAGGATACAGGGATCTAGGTATAGCTTCAAGAGGGGAAATAATAATAAAACCCTTGACTGCCTTATGAATATTAATTTCCCTTGCCTACTATTGTAAAATAGACACTTGAGTGGGATAGAAAGGAATGTTGGGAAACATGATCAGAGAAAACTTGTAAGCCCGTCTTCAGCCTATCACTGATTGGAATACCTAAAAGGGGTTCTACAACTTGCTCACTGAAACAGGCCTCGTGCAAAACCTTTACAGAGTATAGGACCTTAGGTGGAATCCTGAGTCCCATCCAGAACCTTATGAGGTGGGACATTCCTACTAGAAAGATTAAGCAGACTGGAACAGCTACAGTGACAGAAGATACATCTTCAAAGAAAGATCATCAGGAAAAACAAAACAAAAATGTCAGCATGACTGGCTACTACAAGAATAAGCAAGCTGTTCTCCAGGAAGACATCAAGGCTAGCAATCAAGTGCCTTCAGGACAAACTCCTCTCTAAGACTGAAACTCAAAGGGAATACACAAACAATCATGTAAGCTTGCTAGCGACCACATTGGTCTACTGGTGAGTGGAAGAGGCGGAAATGCCTCAATGAAGAAATGGGCTGAGTTTAACCCCAGTCCATTGAATCCCGTTGACCTGGAGATGAGAGAGAGAAGAGGAAGGGCTGGTTGGTCCAAAGTGTGGTGAGACCTGAGGACATTTGAGCCCATGGACAAGGACTTAGCCACAGAGGGCTAGAGGGCTAGAGCTCAGAGTGAAGCATCCAGCTGATATGACACACATGAGCAAGAAGAACAAGATAAATTTTTTTATTAAAGAAAGAATAAAGTGTTATGAAGTGAGGGGAGATGCACAAGAACACCCAAACTTGCATACAGTACCCTTTTGACCTAGCCTCGATAGCTCAATAATCAGAACTCAACTAGAGGAAGACTGAAAAAAAAAAAAGGGGGGGGGGGTTGTTGTTGTTGTTTTTATAAAGGAAACAATGGTAAATTGCTTCAATTTGATGAACCTGACCTATACTCACAGCGGTAGTTACTCTAAATACCAACAGAGAGGGAAAGAGTCTTCACATCAAGTATCAGTGTTTTCCGCTCTGTGCACAGGATAGATAGGGACGGGCAACTTAGACACTGGCTACCTAAAATGAGCGGGCAATAAAGGCATGAAGTGACTGGCTTACAAGGTTTCAAGAGGGAGTTTAGTTTAAGAGTATGGGAGGAAAAAAGAGTCCCCAGTGAATAGTGGTCATTCTTGTCTAGATGGGTCTGGTGAAAAGAGATGAGGATAAGATTTTTAAGATTCAGTAGTGAATCACTGTTTTCATGACTAATTGTGACTGTCACAATTGTAAAGATAGAAGTTTTGTAACAAAAAAAGGGGAGTGGTTAATCTTACAGTCCAGAAACAGAGGACCCTAGGACCATCAACAGAGAAACGCACAAGCAGAATGTGGGACCTTCTCCAGAGAAGCAGCAGGGCCAGAGATAGAGGCAGAGATGGAGGCATGGAGAGGGGGAGCGGCTGAGGACTCTAGATTCATCAACTAAGAAGAGAAGGACTGAGAACTGGTGGCCAGGAGGAGACTTGCAGAATGTCCCCTTTGGAGATGTAAATTATTATATATATCTGAGTGGTTTTTTTTTTCTTTGTTTGTTTATTTGTTTTTTAACAAGCTAAAGTGGATAGAGAGAAATACTGTTAACTGATGGTACATGGAAGGGATTATAATCCTTGTAGTGAAACAAGGTGTATGATTTGTTGAATTTAAAACTGATGATCTGCCCTGTAAACTTTCACTCAATCCACAATTAAAAAAATAAATAAATTTTACAGCCTCAGAAATCCTGTACAGGGTCGCTGTGAGTCGGAACCAACTCCGCAGCACATAACCACCAGCACCACACTACCTTCCATGTTGTAGTTTATATCAGGATTGTATTTTGCTTTACTCTGAATAGTATTCCATCCACCACTTTTATTTTATTTTTGTATATTTCCTTCTCTTGCAAATTTTCCTCCCTTGTATTTGGTTGCAGAGATTTAAAGCCTTCTACATGGGAAGCAATTTTGTGGCCCTTGGCAACATTATGTAATCCTTGTTTCCTTTGCCATAAGAAGGGGGGAGGAAAGGCTTGAATACTTGCTGTTCTCAGATAATTCAAAAACTAGTCGCAGCAGTCATTGGGGTTTGCTCTCACCATCATTTGGTTACTTTACCTGGGCATATGTGTGTTACAGATTTCTGGGAAGCAGTGAAGCAAGGCTTTTATAGATGCAGAAGTAGATTCAGAGAGGTTAAACAGCCTGCCCATGGTAGCATAGCAGTCATTGGCTGGATTAAGAACTTGACTCTGCTATCTCTTAGCTCATTCTCTCCCCTATCCACATTGGAGATGGTCATTGAAGCCTGTTTGGGAGGAATGAGAGGCAAAGGACCTAGTTTAGGAAGGAGCACCAGCTCAAATGTCTGTATAACATAAATGAGTGAAGCTGACCAGCAGTGCTGGCTTCTGTGACCTATCGAGTCACTTTTCAAGGGGAGTGGACCCAAGATGGACAAATCTTTTGAATGGCTAAGAAAAATCAGAAAGCAGAATTTTAATGTATAATTCTCCCTACTTTTACATAAACTCAAAAGTCAAATCCACTGCAGTCTAGTCCATTGAAACTTACAGCGTCCCTCTAGAACAGAGTAGAATTGTCCACCCTGTACAGGGTCGCTGAGTCAGGACCGATTCAGCGACACTTAACAACAATAACAAAATTTCTTCTCTGCCTTGTTTTTCTCCCATGGAGCTGCTTATGGATTCAAACCACCACTTCTAAGTTCGCAGCCTAATGCTTTAACACTGCGCCACCATTTTTATATACCAGTCATCAATTCAAAATTAATAAAATAATTGGAGTGAGGCGAAACCTGTCTAGAGGGTGAGCTTACCACTTGTCTGTAATCATACAACTTCTGACTTGCTGATCCCTTCCACTGACTGGAAGTTGACTAAAGGGTGGATAGTCCCCAGGCGTTCGCTCTTTGGCATTGCTTTGACCTTCTGTCTGCTCAGCTGTCTGGTGCCTTGTTAGAGATGTCATCCTCTTCTTTTTTCTCTCTCTCCAGATTACTACCGATCACATTTATTGTACATATGACTGGGGGAAATTTTTTTTTTTTTTATTATGAAAAACCACTATCCTGTTTACCCAAAAGAACTGCTGTTAATATTCTGTTAAATTTTCTCCCAATGTTTTTGAGAATGTACATATTTATTTTAATCTATGTAATGAAAGTAGTTGTACAAGATCACACTCTGCATTTTTACTCACAATTATAAGTACTTCTCCATTTTACTACTTCTTCTTTAAAGAGATATTTTAATAGCTAATGTTGTACAAATATTCCATTACTTGTGAAGTTGATTGATTTTCTGTGTGGTTTTAAGCAAGTTACTTACCCTGTGTATTTCTCGCTTGTCTCTTTTGTATATTGAGAAACATAGTAGGATCTATTATATAGAGTTAGTGTAAGAATTAAAGGAGTGATTAATATAAAGTACTTAGAACAATGTTTGGCATATAGTAAATACTAAACAAGTTCTCATTTTGTTGTTATTATTATACTGTATGGTTTTTATGGAAATTCATTTTTGCCTATATTAAATTTTTTTGGTAATGAATTAGTACAGGAACCACTGGTAAAAACCCCTTATTAACATTTTAAGGCCCTTAATATGCATGGGCATATTTCCCTTCTGGAAGGCTGTTCAGTTTACATTTTCAGCAAGGCATAGGGTACATATACTGCTACATTCTTCAAAACATTTGTGATTTCACTTTCCTTTACTGTCCACCAAAACAAATGACCCTGAGCACCTATAATGTCCTTGAACATCTCTGCCTACGTTAGAACTCAAATGTGTTTCTTCTCTAGTTTTAGACAGAGATTGACTTTGGGTTTAGAAATTTACTCATACTTATTTTGGTTGTTTGAATGTTTAATCTAAAGGGAAAATTGTTTCATAAGTGAATTTGATCCATTTACATTTATTGCTATCTTCTATTCATCATGCTTTTTGTTTTCTGCTAATAGATTCCACAGGTCACCAACCCATCAAGTGTTTGTGAAGTACTGACCTAGAGTCTCTGGGGTCTGTTTCAGAAACCACTCAGATTGAGGACCCTCGAGTACAATGGCGGCGGGAGCAGGAACACATGCTGAAGGATTACCTGGTGGTGGCCCAGGAAGCCCTGAGTGCACAGAAGGAGATCTACCAGGTGAAGCAGCAACGCCTGGAGCTGGCACAGCAGGAGTATCAGCAGCTGCATGCCGTCTGGGAGCACAAGCTGGGCTCCCAGGTTAGCTGTGAGTACCTTCCCTTGCCAGTACTCCTACCACCGTATTGCAGGAAGGAGGGAATTGTTGCCCTGGGTCCTCAGTGTTGTTTCTCAGTACTTCTCAAAATGCCCTGTTTTCTTCCCATCTCCAGTCCTGATTCAAACTACCTTCCTCTCCACTGCTGTTCTTACTTCTACCCACACCCTGCATTCATTCATTTATTTCATTTTATTTGAGATCATCCCAGAATGCCAAACATACCCCTTTGTGTACAGCTGTTTAGTGGCTTCCCATTGCTCATTTCCATGGTCCCTACAGCCCTGTGTGATCATATCCCTGCCTGTGCTCCTGCCTCATTGAATGTGGGCCTGACTCTCTAGGCTCCTGACACACTAAGTGCCCATTCTGCTCTTCTACATAGCCTGCTCTTTTCTACCTCAGGGCCTTTGTACTGGCTGTTCTCCCTTCTTAGACTATCTCTCTGTTGATCACTTTACATTTCTCCCTTACTCATGTCATCTCCTCTGAGGTGTTTTCTCTGGCAACTCTGTCAAAAGTCCCATATCCCCCATGTTGCCCTCTGTCATGTTTCTCCATAGCATGCTTCACAATAAACCCCAAAACCAAACCCACTGCTGTCAAGTTGGTTCTGAGTCATTGCATCTCTATGTTGTTGTGAAGTGCCGTCGAGTCGATTACAACCCATAGTGACCCTGTATAGGGTTTCCAAGGGACAGCTGGTGAGCTTGAACCACCAACCTTGTAGTTCAAATGACTTTGCCGTCTGACACATTAGCCCACAACACCACACCAGGACTCTATAGGACCTAGTAAAATGCCTTCTTAGGGTTTCTGAGACTGTAAATCTTTATGCGGGCAGATTGCCTCATTTTTCTTCCAAGGAGCAGTTGGTGGGTTTGAACTGCCAATATTGTGGTTAGCAGCCCAATGCTTAACCCTTATATCACCAGGGCTCCTTACATATCAAAAGACATCTGTTTATTTGTTTAACAGCCTTTCTTCCACTAGAATATAAAATATGTAAGGGCATGTTTTCCCTAGTCAACATAGGATGAGAGCAGATTTGCCAAAGCCCCTGGTCCTTCATTCCCAGTGTAATGTGCTGATGGTCAGCAAGTGTCATTGTGCACACTGACCTCATGAAACGTGTTGAGGTTTTTCTGTCTTTTAATATCATTTCTAAGAACCAATCCTCTCCTGTGTTTATTAAATGCATACTGCATACCGGGCATACTGCTAGGCTCTGAATATGGTATTTCAGTTCATCTTTCTAGCAATTCTATATGCAAGTACAATTAATATCCTCTTTCTATAGATAAGGAAGCTGAGACTTAGGATCAGTCACATGCCTAGAGTCTTACAGCTGGTGAATGGTAGCAATAAGATACAAACCCAGTTTTGTCTCTCCCCTCATCCAACTATGGTGTCAGAGTGCCTGAGACTTGGCTGATTACTTGTCACTCATCTTGTGCAAAGACATCACTTTGAGGTCAGTCTGCGACAGGACAGGGGTAAACCCTGCTGAGTCACTCACTGTCCCCACCTTGCCCTTTTCCTTGGCAACCCAGGAAAGCCCCCAGATTCCCAGGGACTGTAGAAAAGAACTGGGTTGCTCTGTTCTAGAGACAACCGTGAGAGTTTTAGGACTAGCCTTACCACAGCCATCAAGGAGAGTTAATATTGTCTCTATTGAAACTTGGAGCCCTGGTGTGGCGCTATAGGCTAAGCACTGGAATCGTAACCTCAAGATTAACAGTTCAAAACTCCCCAGCTGCTCTCGGAAACCCTATACAGGGTTGCAATGAGTCGGAGCCAAAGTATCAGAACAACATTGATACTTAGGTTCGAAAAGGCAGTGTGTTTTAAGTTGTTTTTGTTTTTCCCCTTTTGTAAAGTCACACAAGGGAGCCCTGGTGAGTGGCACTGTGGTTAAGTGTTTATCTTCATACCTTAAGATTGTGAGTTTGAACCCACCAACTACTTCCCAGAAGAAAGATGTAGTAGTCAGCTTGCGTAAAGATGACAGCTTTGGAAACGCTATTGGGCAGTTCTGCTCTGTCTTGTAGGATCTTTATGAATCTGAATCAACTTGATAAAAGCCAGTTTGATTTTTTGGTTTTGAAGTCCTACTATCCAAAAGTGTCTCAAACAAATGTATGTAAAATAAACCTTACTGTTTTGAGAAACATTATAGTTACAGGGACTTAAAATATCACCCCCCCAAAAAATGCTTTCTAATTTCATAGGGTAAAATATACTTTGCATTTGTGAGGTCTAAAGCTACCTCCTTACATAGGGTGGTCAAATTACTACTGCCAGTAAGGAGATTCACTGATATGAACCTGCTGTGATGTACTACAGGGTAAGATGCCTGACACATGCTTAATCTGAATCCAGTCATAAACAGACCATCCTACACATCACATCAATAATGTAGGCTATTCTGAAAGAGATTTGGATTTGTCAAGAAAAACAAAACAACAACAACAAAAAAAAACAGGGAGCTATTCTAGATGAAAAAAGGTCTAAGGAGATGTAACAACATTGCTTTGTACATTGACTAGGTTCTAGATTTGGCATGGGGGGTGGGCAGTGGAAAGAGGACAGGAAGAAGCCATAAAAGACATTCTCAGACACTTGGAGAATTTTCTGAGGTGTGTCAATGACGTAGTTATGTTAGAAAAATGTTCTCGTCCTTAGGTACTTAAGTGTGTAGGGGTGAATTGGCATTAGGTCTGCAGGTTAGTTCCATAAAAGGTCTACAGGGGGAAGCAAGAAAAGGGAAATAAAATCTGGTGGCAGATCCAATGAGCAGACCAGTAGATTGTGATGAACACATCAATAATTTGGGCTAATGGTATCTTTTACCACTATTTTTTTTTAATAATGTTTTATTGTGAATTATGTAGTAGTTTACATGGGAGAACATTAGCACCACCATTTTTAAGAGTTTTTTATTGAAGGCTTACTGTGAACCAGTCACCCTCATAGAAGAGATGATGAGGACCCTCAGAGAACAATAAAGAACCACTGGAAATTAAGTATGATTGTGTAAAAGAAAACGGTATGGAAAAATGACAAGTCTCCACAAAGCTGCAGTGAGAAAGAAAATGAAAACATCGAGCCAGAAATCTACTCTTGGACTAATAAAAATTCCAGAAAGACCGAGCTGAGGAAACAGAGGAAAGAGAAGCATTAATGAAGGAATTCAGAGAAATTTCCCTGAACTGAAAGAGCTGAGTGTTCAGACTGGACAAGCTCAGAGAGAAGCTAATATAATAGATGACAATTGACTTGCACCAAGGCCTATCATTGTGAAATTTCAAACACTGGGGACAGTGCAAGATCCTGAAAGCTTTCAGAGAGAAAAACCAAGTCACACACACAAAAAATCAGGACTCACAATAGTTCTGGACTTCTCAACAGGAACACTAGAAACCTAAAGACAATTATTTTAAGGAAAAGCATTTTCCAACTAGATCCCTGTGTCCAGTGAAGCTACCTTAAATCAAATGCAGAGTAGACTAGGAGTCCTTAGGTGTTGCAGATAGTTAACAAACTAACAGAAACATTGGTGGTTCGAGTCTACCTAGGGGTGTCTTGGAAGAAAGGTACAATGATCTACTTCCAAAAAATCATTCATTGGAAACTCTATGGAGCTCAGTTCCTTTTGACAATTGTGAAGTCACTGTGAGTTGGGGCTGACACAATGGCAACTGGTAAGGGTATATAAAGACATCTTTATACATGGAAGTTTTCCAGAAACTACTGGAGGTTGTGTTCTAACAAAATGAGAGGTAGACCAGAAAGAAGAAGACACCGTATTCAGAAAGGACAAGAGCAAGAAGGATGTCTGGAATAAGGTGAATGGTGTTCACTGAAGGAAGTTGTGTGGGGGGGCAACCAGCTCACACTGAAGCAATTTAGAAACAAAATAGATTCACATAAAGGAAAACTGGTAGAACACCTATTGATCTGGACCCCACAACCAGAGACTTAGATAACTGGAATGGCGTGTGGTTGAATTTATGATCAATTTGTAGAAACTAATCAAACACAACAAGGAGCTCTGGTAGTATAGTGGTTACGAATCGGGCTGCGAACTACAAGGTCAGCAGTTCGAAACTACCAGCTGTTCCGTGGGAAAAAGATGAGGCTTTCTGCTCCCGTAAAGATTTACAGCCTTGGAAACCCTGTACAGGGTTGCTATGAGTCGGAATCGACTCCACAGCACATAACCAACCAATCAAACACAACAATGACAATTATTAACTCTAGAAAAAGTTTGCTGGAAAGGAAAGATCATCAAAGTTGACTACATGGATTTGCTTTGAATCGTGTTTACAGAGTTAAATTAACACGAAGACGGAATATGCTTCCACCAAAAGTATGCACTGTCTCTTAGAAGGGTGGGGGAAACAAGAGGGTACCGTGTGTGGTATAGGCAATGGGCAAGGAAGGGAAGCTGAATCCTCAAATTCTAGAGAGGGACATGAATAAATAATGCCTACAACTGAAAAAATCAAGAAGCAGCAACACATATTATTAGAGAGATAAATACTTAAGAAACTGGCTGAACAAGTTAAAAGTGATTCTCCTTTCAGAGAAGGAGATGAGATTAAAGCTTGGGAAATGTTTTTTATGCCAAACTTTATACTATGTTGGACTGTAAAATTGTATTTGCATATAATATTAACAAAAACCAAAATTAAAAACTACCAAAACAAAAAACAAAAAAAGTGGGTTCAGTCGGTCTTTGACATCCTATTCAGGCATTAGACTCTTAGTGTGTTGTGTTTGATGAGGAGAGTGGTGGGATGATCAACTCAGGATTCAACTATATTATAGATTGAATTGTCTCCACCACCACCACCGCCCAAAACAAACAAACAGTGTTGAAGTCCTAATCCCTATCCTATGAATCGGACCTTGTTGGGTATAGGGTTTTTCTTTGGTCACTTAAATAAGTCTGTACTAAATAGGGTGAGTTCTGACCCTAATTCTTCTGAATGGTGTCTTAATAAAGGGAGAACTGACAAATAAACAGAGTCACACACAGTGGCTGGATAGATCCATCCAAAAGTAAAAGAATGACAAGAATTGCTGGAAGACTTCAGAAGACAGAAGAGAGGCCCACAGAAGGAATTGGCATGGATGTCAAAAATACATGTCAATGGCTCGCCCGTGATTCTCAGTGGTTTGGCCATCATAGAAGGCTGGACTACGGTAGCTCTATAATGATATACTCATCTATCACCTTTCATCTTACAAGAGATCACAGGAATGAGAAACCAGCAGAGATCAGAGGGACCTACTACCACCAAAAAAGAAAAAAGGAAAGCCACCAGTAGAGCAAGTCCTTTAGACCAAGGGTCCCTGCTCTGGGAATTTCCTAATGTGATGTTATAGACTAAGCACTAGACCTCAAGGTCAATCTGAACTGCAAGGTTGGTGGTTCAAACTCACCAGTTGTTCCTCAGAAACCCTATACAGGGTTGCTAAAAGTCAAAAACAACTCAACAGTACTTAACAACAACAAGGGGAAGATTGGAAGTCCTGGTGTGGTGCTGTAGGTTAAGCACTGAACTGATAACCACAAAATCTGCAGTTCAAACCCACCAACTGCCCTTGGAAATGCTATACTGGGCCACCAGAAATCAGAACAGACTGAAAGGCATTTAACAACGACAGGGGGAAATTAGTGCTAACATACATGGAGATCTCCAAGGGACACAAGCCCACAGATATTGAAAGGAGGCAAAGACCTGCCCCCAGAGTTGATAGAAAGTCTTGCCCTAGAACTGGTGGTGGTAGTAGTAGTTGTGTGCCACGGAGTCAGTTCTGGCTCATAGCAACCCTGTACAGGGTTTCCGAGGCTGTAAATCTTTATGGGTGCATAAAGTCCCATGGACTGGCTGGTAGTTTTGAACTGCTGACCTTGAGTTAGCAGCCTGACTCGTAACCACTACATTACCAGAGCTCCTTTATCCTAGAACTTGTTTGTTGTTGCTATTAAGTGCTGTCAAATTAGTTCCAACCCGTAGTGACCCTGTATAGGGTTTCCAAGGAACAGCTGGTGAGCTTGAACTGCCAACCTTGTAGTTCAAACCAACCTTGCAGTCCAGTGCATTAACCCACAGCACCACACCAGGACTGGTACCCTAGCCCCTAAACTGTGAGAATCAATTTCTGCTTGTTAAAGCCATCCACTGGTAGTTTGTGTTATATTAACACTAGACAACAAAGACAGTGGTCAGTATCCTGATTTGAATTTCTAGACTCTAGAACTATAAGACAACACATTTCTTTTCTTTAAAGTCACCAAATTTGTAGTTATATATATGTGTGTGTGTTAAGTGCCGTCAAGTTGGTTCTTACTCATAGTGACCCTGTATAGTGTTTCCGAGGAGCAGCTGGTGGGTTGAACTGCCAACTTTGTGGTTCACAGTCCAGAACTGATTCTATAGCGCCACATCAAGAGTCCATATGTGTGTGTGTGTGTGTGTGTCACTATATATATATATATATATATATATATATATATATATATAGTGACAGGGTCACTGAGTTGGACTCAAATTAATGGCACTTAACAACAGGAGCTCTGGTAGCGTAGTGGTTACGAATCGGGCTGCGAACCACAAGGTCAGCAGTTTGAAACTACCAGCTGTTCTGTGGGAGAAAGATGAGGCTTTCTGCTCCCGTAAAGATTTACAGACTCAGAAACCCTGGTCAGGGTCCCTATGAGTTGGAACCGAATCTACGGCACATAACAACAACAGTAACAAATTACCACAAAGTGCCTGGCTTACCATGCAGAAATTGATTCTCAGAACCAGAGGCTAGAGGTCTGAACTCAAGGTGTGAGCAGAGTTTTTTTTGTTCTTTTGTGTGCATTTTGAGGTTCTTTTTTCAGGACATCAATAAGTAAATATATATTTTTTAAGTGTAGTAAGGTAACAACCATGTGAGAGAACTGTGGATAAATACTAGAAGGTAACTTGGGCGAAAGATAATTGTGCTAGGGTTGTAGGATTATGGGTAATCATTTTCCTTTTTTTTTTTTTTGACCACTATTGTATGACCATGTTGTTGATACTATAAAATAGAATAAATCTTTCTAAAGTGGCTTTTCTGATTATAAAAAGAAATGTTTGTCTTAGAAAATATGACCTTTAATATTCATACGTGTCACTCTAGATTGACCTATTTCTCCATTTTTGTTTGAAAATTTTTCATTGTTAATTAAGCGAAGGTTAACAGAGAAGATCAACAAAATACACACTTTGTTTCTTCTTAATGACTGCAATCCCTTCCATGTAACAACAGTTATCTCACTTCCTTCCTGTGGTTCCTATCTCCATTCCACCCTCCTTCCCAACCATCTGAATCTTGTCCCCAGGTAAATGTTGTGTTTTTCATCTTGAATGGTTGACCATTTTGGTATATTTCTTTACAGTCATTTAAAAATCCTTACGTGTGTCTCGTATTTTCTACATTTAAATGATTACTTACAATTTCTATTAACTATTTTTTTGCATATAACATGTTCCAAAGGATGGAGCTTGAAGACATTATGCTGAAATAAGTCAGTCACAAAATGACCACTATTGTATGACTACACTTAAAAAGACAAGAACAGCAAATGTATAAAGACCAGTTTATTCATGATTCTGAGGGAGTGGGAGGAAAGTGTAGGACTACTGCTTATGGGGTATTGCATTTTGGTTAATGGTGATGGAAAGATTAACATCAATTAAGATTAGCAATACATAGCTGATTAATATAATTGCCGCTGATAAGTTGGACACCACGAAAATGTTGAATTGTCCAAAGCTGTATGATAGATAATAGTTAACAACAGAAAGAGTACCTACTGAGCCTATTTATATACAACCAAACACTTCAAGCAAGCAAAGTTTTGCTCAAGGTAATACAGAAACGGCTACAGTCATACATTGACAGAGAACTTCCAGAGGTTCAAGCTGGATTCAGAAGAGGCCGTGGAACGAGAGATATCATTGCTGATGTCCGATGGATCTTGGCTGAAAGCAGAGAATATCAGAAGGATGTTTACCTGTGCTTTATTGACTACGCAAAGGCTTTCGATTGTGTGGATCATGACAAGCTATGGACAACATTGAGAAGTATGAGTATTCCAGAACACTTAATTGTACTTCTAAGAAATCTGTACCTAGACCAAGAAGCAGTTGTTCGAACAGAACATGGGAACACTGAAAGTTTTAAAATTGGGAAAGGTGTGAGACAGGGTTGTATTCTTTCACCATACTTATTCAACCTGTATGCTGAGCAAATAATACGAGAAGCTGGGTTCTATGAAGAAAAACGTGGCATCAGGATTGGAGGAAGACTCATTAACAACCTGCGATATGCAGATGATACAACCTTGATCGCTGAAAGTGAAGAGGACTTGAAACATTTACTTATGAAGATTAAAGAGCACAGCCTTCGATATGGATTGCATCTCAATGTCAAGAAAACAAAAATCCTCACCACTGGACCAATAAACAACATTCTTATCAATGGAGAAAGGATTGAAGTTGTCAAGGACTTCATTCTTCTTGGATCAACTATCAACACTCGCGGAAGTAGCAGTCAAGAGATCAGACGTTGTATTGCACTGGGCAAATCTGCTGCACAGGAACTTTTTAAAGTATTGAAGAGCAGAGATGTCAGCTTGAGGACTAGGGTGCGCCTGACCCAGGCCATTGTGTTTTCAATAGCCTCATATGGATGCGAAAGCTGGACAGTGAATAAAGAGGATCGTAGAAGAATTGATGCCTTTGAGTTGTGGTGTTGGAGGAGAATACTGAGGGTGCCATGGACTGCCAAAAGAACCAATAGATCTGTTTTGGAAGAAGTGCAGCCAGAGTGCTCCTTGGAGGCCAGGATGGCTAAGCTTCGTCTCTCCTACTTTGGACATGTAGTCCGGAGGAAACAATCGTTGGAGAAGGATGTCATGCTGGGTAGGGTGGAGGGTCAGAGAAAAAGAGGAAGACCTCCAACGAGATGGATCGGCCAGGTGGCATCATTGATGGACTCAGGGTGGCAGCGGTGGTGAGGTTGGCCCAGGATCGAGCATTGTTTCGTTCTGCTGTGCATGGGGTCGCTATGAGTCGGTTCCGACTCGATGGCACCTGACAACAACAACAAACACTTCATGGGATTTGGTTTCTTGGTTTGGAGGTTTAAGGTTATGGTTTCTTGGGACATCTTAGTTAATTAGCCTAATAAAATGTTTAGACTTTCTGTTCTATCCCCTAATTCATGGCATAGTGCCTGGGGTCTTAAAAGTTTGCAAGAGGCCATCCAAGGCACAATTGATTTCTCCCTTCAGCTGGAGTAACAGAGGAAGAAGGAGAATTATGTATAGAAGGAGGAGATGGAATGTGTAGCTAATTACCTCCCTGAACATCTGCCTCCTCGGCCATGAGACCAGAACTGTATGGTGCCTGGCTACCATTACTGAATATTTTCATCAAGATTTTGTAAAAGAATCCTGATCAAAAGGGGGAAATGTATGACAGAAAGCTAAATTCTGATGCAATCCAGATATTCTGGAGCTATAGAGACTGGATGAACCACTAAATATATTGCCTTAAAATAATCTTTAATTCTTCAACCAATAGTATCCCCTGAGTCTTCTTGAAATCAAATAATAGTTTAGCTTAACTGTTTAGTAAAACAAAAAGGTCTTCTTTGCATATTATGTTCTTTTCAGAGCTGTCTATATGGGATCAAACTAATAGCAACTGGAAAGATTACATAGGAAACACAAAGGGCAGTGAGTTTATTTTAATGAGGGTGAAACAACTCAGAAAAGGAGGCTGAGAATGGTCACACATCTCAAAGGTACCTAATGTCATTGAATTGGACATATAGAAACTTTGTGTATGTTTTTGTGTTTATATTTTCAACAATTACAATTTTTAAAAGGACGTATTAAGAACGAAAACATGTTTGGAACATTTTCTTTTGTTATTAAATATTGTAATGCTCGATTTTTTTAAATTGCTTGCATTGCATAGTATCTTTTTTATTAATTGACCACATTTATTTAACAAATCCCCTATTGTTGGACATTTAGGTTATTTACAATTAGTACATATTAGATTTATTTAGATAGCCTAATAATCTAACTTTGTCAAAATGTGTTTCTTCTTAAATATCTTTTTTTTCCCCCTTTCTCATTGCAGTGGTCTCTGGTTCATCATCCAGTTCTAAGTATGACCCTGAAATCCTGAAAGCTGAAATTGCCACTGCAAAATCCCGGGTATGGCCTCTTCACCTATACCACTGATGGGGTCACTGAGGCAGCTTCAGGCTTCTAACCTACCCAGAAGGTCACACTGGCACCCGCTGCTGATAACAAATCCATTAAATATTAACAATAGTAACAGTTGTTGTTGTTGTTCTTAGGTGCCATCGAGTTGGTACCAACTCATAGCAATCATATGCACAACAGAACAAAACACTGCCCGGTCCTGGGCCAACCTCATAATCGTTGCTATGCTTGAGTCCATTGATACTGCCATTTTGCCAATCCATCTCGCTGGGGGTCTTCCACCTCACCAAAATATCGTTCTCCAGTGACTGGTCCCTCCTGACAATATGCCTGAAGTATGAGAGATGAAGTTGTTGTTGAGTACCATCAAACCAGTTCCAACTGATAAAGACCCTATATAGGGTTCCCAAGGAGCAGCTGGTGGGCTTGATCCTAAAGTGCACCACACTAGGACTCCATAGTAACAGTAGTAGGAGTGATAGTAGTAGTAATAATCACAGCAGCTACCGTATTTTATGTGATCACCATGTAACAGACACATGCTAAATGCATCTTGTGTCTTATTTCATTTTGTGTCTTTGCAACAACTCCACGAAGTAGCTACTACCATTATCTGCATTCTAAAGACGAAGAAACAAGAGACTCAGGGGAGCCAAGTAATTTACTGAAGGACTTAAGGGACTCAAGCCTTATTCCAAAGTTCTTAATGTAGTATGATGTCTTCCTAGCTACTGCTACTCTACTTTCCCTTATTTAATCTTCTTGATTACCTTGGAGGCTCAAGATTCCCATTTTACTGATGCAGAAGCTAAAACACAGCAGTTAAGTCATTTGCTTAAGGTATAGTCAGCACTTTGTTTGAGCTCTGCTTTAATTAAACTCCAAGTAGGTGCCACAAACTGAGATGCCTGCAAAGAAAACATTATCGAGGGAAGTGGGCTGGGTATGTAGCAGGAAGTAGTGAGGACGGAATAAACTAGGGAAATATGCCCTGTCTGAAAGGTAGTGGAATTCAGTCAGCACTAGCGTATTGTGGTAATTCTACAGCATGGGCCCGGTGTTGCCAGATTTTCGGATTTTTTTTTTTTATATAAAGAACTACATACATAGGCTAATTTTATGAAATTGCTGCTGATGTGTGGTGGCTCCATAGGACAAGCACTGGGCTGTGAATTTCAGGGTCTGCAGTTCAAGTCCACTAGCTGCTCTGTGGGAGAAAGATGGGACTTTCTGCTCCAGTAAAGACTGAAAGCCTCGGAAACACTTTACAGGGTCGCTATGAGTTGGAGCTGACTCCATGGTACTTGACCACCAAATTTTATGAAATCCCTCAATATTTAATTATTAGTAAATCATTATTGTAAAACAAATAATAACAACACTGTATAGGTTAAACAAATCAGTTCTGAAGGCTGGATCTGACTTCTGGACTATCTTTGGGAATACTGTTTCTTAGCCCATGTTCTCCCTCCAAAGTTATTACCATGTCTCTCACCTGCTGACAAACACTCTCATATCCATTAACTGCTTTAAGTAATGCACAACCCTGGGGGTGATGCGTCCTCACCAGTCAGAATTTTAAAAAAGGAGGCTCAGTGAGGCACAATAGCTTGAGAGAGGCCACACAGCCAGGAAGGGGCAAGGCCAAGCTCTATCCCAGGTCAGCCAGCTCCCTTCCACTTCCTGTTTTCCTAGAGTGGGGACTGGCTAAGAAGATTTGCAGGCAAGTTGAGCTGGGTTGTTGGCTGAATGAGAAGTTGCAGAAGCCAAGGCTGGCATTGGGGAAGGGAATGTGTTGTGAGCAGTGTGGCCAAGGTGTGTTTACCAGGGACCATGGGGGACACTTTTGGGGTGAGAAGACAGACTGCTGCTTGACTTCCGCCTCTTATCCAGACCTCTGGTCTTCCTCCATCCAGGTCAACAAGCTGAAGCGAGAGATGGTTCACCTCCAACAGGAGCTGCAGTTTAAGGAGCGTGGCTTTCAGACCCTGCAGAAGTAAGTCTACCTGCCTTGCAGCACATGGGGGCCGCTCCCCATACAGGCTGCCCTCCTGCCGTCTCTGACCTTTGCTCCTCTGTTTCCCTCTCCTTCGTTCCCTTTCCTCCCCTCTTTGAATGTGCTTCTCTAATTGTTCAATCCCTGTCCTTTTCTACTGGCACTCACTGAAGACAGCGTCAATCATGGTTGGGGTTTGAAAAGAGAAAAGAGGAATATCATTTGCGACCATGCAGCCCTCAGTGTCTGTTCTACCCAGTTGGGGTTTTTCTGTCCATTCATAGAAACAGATATTGAATATTCCAGTGCGCTTGTCTCCTTTCCTCAAGTAGATCCAATGGAGTCTCATATGCATACATATAAACAAATAAGATGCTTATTTCTCCATGGTCTCTAAAAAGTGAGCAACTACTGCATCTGGTGCTCCTTACAGCATCAAGTAAATTACTGGAGACGTATGCACAATGCCATGTCCATTGTACTTTATTGGTAACTATGGAGATTCCAAGGTGACATTAATCCAATGTCCTAATCTTTCTTGAGAGCGGAAATATCATTTGTCATTTTTGTGGCTATAGCAATGAGAATTTGTCGAGTAGATTTCTGTACTAGGAAACACAGTCAGTATTACTTCATTGTTATTGTTATTGTTATTGCTTTTGCATCAGTACGTACTCATAGTGACCCTACGCACAACAGAATGAAGTACTGCTTGGTCCTGCATCAACCACACGATCATTGTTACGTTTGAACCCTTTGCTGCTGCCATTGTGCCAGTCCATCTCGTTGGAGGTCTTCCTCTCTTTCGCTGACCCTCCGCTTTACCAAGCATGATGTCCTTCTCCAGGGACTGGTCCCTCCTAAGATGTTGGGGGAAAATATTGAAAGAACCATGAACCACCAAAAGAATAAACAAATCTGTGTTGGAAGTTCAGCCAGAGTGCTCCTTAGAAGATAGGATGGCCAGACTTCATCTCTCATACTTTGGACAGTTGTGTTACTACAAGGATATTCCATTTGATCCTCAAAGCAACTCTATTAGGGATGTTCCTTTCTCCTATTTTTCTTTTTAAGTTGTGGTAAAAATATATTTCACAAAACACTTGCCATTTGAATCATTTTTATGTGTACCATCAGTGACGTTACTTGCATTCACCATTTTGTATGACCATCATCACTATTTATTTCCTTCACAAAAACTCAGTGCCCTTTAAGCAGTAACTTCCCTCCTCCTTCCCACCTTCCCACACCTGGTAACCTCATAAATGCTTTTGTCTCCATGCCTTTGCCTATTTTTGATATTTCACATAAACGGAATCTTACATTATTTGTCCTTTAGTGTTTGACTTATTACACTCAGCATAATGTTCACAAGGCTCATACCTGTTTTAGCATGTATCAGAATTACCATTCTCTTTGTTGTTGTTGTTGTTAGGTGCCATCAAGTCAGTACCAACTCATAGTGACCTGATGCACAGCAGAATGAAACACTGCCCGATCCTGGGCCTACCTCACTACTGTTGCCACACTTGAGCCCATTGATGCTGCCACTTTGCCAATCCATCTCGCTGGGGGTCTTCCTCTTTTTCTCTGACCCTCCACCTTACCCTCCAGTAACTGGTTCCTTCTGATAATATGTGCAAAGTGTGAGAGACAAAGTTTGGCCATCCTGGCCTCCAAGGAGCACTCTGGCTGCACTTCTTCCAACACAGATCTGTTGATTCTTCTGGCAGCCCATGGTACTTTCAATATTCTCCTCCAACACCATAACTCAAAAGCATTAATTCTTCTATGATGTTACTAATTCACTGTCCCACCACTCATCTGTCAGTTTGTAGTATTGTGGTGGCTTGTGAGTTGCTGTGATTCTGAAAGCTACGCCACCGGTATTTTAAATACCAGCAGGGTCACCCATGGTGGACAGGTTTCAGATAAGCTTCCAGACAAAGACAGACTAGGAAGAAGAAGTGACGAACTACTTCCGAATATTTAGTCACTGAAAACCTTATGAATAGCAGAGAAACACCATTCTCTTTAGGGCAGAGTAATAGTCCATTGTATGTATACATCACATTTTGTTTCTCTATTCATCTGTTGGGGGACACTTGAATTGATTCTACCTTCTGCCTCTTGATGTCACGAACACTGGTGTACATATGTCAATGCAGCTGCTCTCAATTTGGGGTAATGTCTTCGTTTCTGAGTGCTGCTCTCACAGAAATGCCACAAGTGTGTGGCTTTAATGAACAGAAATTTATTTTTTCACACTTAAGAGGTTAGAAGGCTGAATTTATTCCATTGATTTTCTGAGAAACCTTTCTTTCTCTTGTAGCTCTGGGGGAAGAAGGTCCTTGTCTCTTTTCAGGGACTTTTTCTTGGTTCGTGGGTGACCATTAGATATAATGACTTCTATCTCCCCATCTGTGCTTCCTTGCCTCTTTGCCTAATATGCTCTTCTTATATTTCAGAAGTGATTCTCTCAAGATACATAATACACTGATAACCAAGAAAGTCCCATTCCCAAATACATTGTTTTGTGTCAATACCTTCAATGCAGCTTGAACTCTTTCCTTCAGTACTATCAGTTCTTGGTCATATGCTACCTCTTAAATGGTTGAACATTTCTTTTTGATAGAGTGACTGTGTGTATACCTTCCTATTTTTATTATTATTCTTTCTGTGTCATTTAATATTTGGTCCATGGAATGCTTCAGTATTGCAAGTCGAAGCTTGAATTGTTTGCTTCAGTTCTGTCAACTTGAGAAATGCTGAGCATGTTTTTCCCTTTATGTTTTCTAACTCCAGGTCTTTGAACATTTCATTATAATACTTGATTTTGTCTTCTCGAGCTGCCCTTTGAAATTTTATGTTCTGATCTTTTACTTCCTCATTTCTTCCATTCACTTTAGCATTTCTATGCTGGAGAGCAAATTTCAAAGTCTCTTCTGACACCATTTTGGTCGTTTTTTTCTTTCCTGTCTTTTCAATGACCTCTTGTTTTCTTCCTGTATGATATTCTTAATGTTATCCCATAGCTCTTCTGGTCTTCGGATGTTAGTGTCTAATGTATTAAATCTTTTTTTTTTTTTTTGAGATGATCTTTAAATTCAGGTAGGATATGTTCAAAGTCATGTTTTGCCTCTCATGAACTTGTTTTAATTTTCTTCAGCTTCAGTCTGAAGTTACATTACAAACAAATGATAGTGTGTTCCACAGTCTGCACCTGGCCTTGTTTTGGCTGATGAAATGAAGCTTTCCCACTGTCTCTTCCCACAAATGTAGTCAGTTTGATTCCTGTATATTCCATCTGGTGAGGTCCATGTGTATGCTCACCTTTTATGTTGTTTAAAAAGGTTTTTACAATGAAGAGGTCATAGTCTTAGGAAATTTTATCTTGCAATCCAAATGATCTCCAACATCATTTCTATCACCAAGGCCATATTTTCCAACTACTGATCCTTCCTCTTTGTTTTCCAATTGATCAATTTCAATTGGTAGAATACTTCAGTTTCGTCTTCACTGGCTCTAGTGGTTGGTGTATAATTTGAATAAAAGTGGTATGAACTGGTTTTATAGGCATATGGATATTATCCTTATTACAGACAGCATTGTACTTCAGGACAGATCTTGAAATACTCTTTTTGGCAATGAATGTGATGCCACTCCTCTTCAATTTATTGTTCCCAACATAGTAAACCATATGATTGCCTGATTAAAATGGCCAATATCAGTCCATTTCAGCTCGCTAATGCCTTTGATATCACTGTTTATGCATTTCATTCATTTTTAACAACTTCCAACTTTCCTAGATTCATACTTAGTGCATTCCATGTTCCTATTATTAATGGATGTTTGCATTTGTTTCTCCTCATTTTTGATGGAATACAAATTGAAATTGAAATCTTCCAACAAACTGATGTAGGTGCTCCCTCATCTATGCCAAGAAATTTTTAAGACAGCTTCCTGGCCAACTGATTGGAAGAGATCCATATTTGTCCCCATTTCAAAGAGAGGTGACACAGAGAAATGTGGAAATCTTTGAATAATATCATTAATTTCACATGTAAGTAAAATATTGCTGACAATAATTTTAAAACCATTGCAACAGTACAAAAACATGGAATTGCCAGAAATTGAAGCCAATCCAATTTCAGAAGAGGATGTGAAGCGAGTAATATTATTGCTGATGTCAAACGGATCTTGGCTAACAGCAGAGAATACCATAAAGATGTTTACCTGTGCTTTATTGACAGTGCCGAGGCTTTTGACTATGTGTATCATGACAAGCTATGGATAACATTGCAAAGAATGGAGGGTATTCCAGAGCATTTAATTGTGCTATGAGGAGCCTGTACAGCAATCAAGAGGCAGTTGTTCTTACAGAACAAAGGGATACTGAATGGTTTAACATAAGGAAACGTAATCCATATTTATGCCCATTCCAAAAGAGGTGATCCAACAGAATATCGAAATCTTTGGATAATATTGTTAATTTCACACATAAGTAAAATTTTGCTAAGATAACTCAAAAACGGCTATAGCAGTACATTGACAAGGAACTGCCAGAGGCTCAAGTTGGATTCAGATGAGGACGTGGAATGTGGGATATCGTTGCTCACATCAGATGGATCTTGACTGAAAGCATAGTATACCAGAAAGTTATTTACCTGTGCTTTGTTGACTATGCAAAGGCTTTCGACTGTGTGGATCATGACAGACTATGGACAACATTGAAAAGAATGGGTATTCCGAAATACTTAATTTTGCTGAACAGAACAAGGAGACATCGAGTGGTTTAAAATTAGGAAAGGTGTGTACCAGGGTTGTATTCTTTCACTCACCATACTTATTCAGTCTGTCTGCTAAGCAAATATTCCAAGAAACTGGATTATATGAAGAAGAACATGACATCAGGATTGGAAAAAGACTCATTAACAGCCTGTGATGTGCAAATGATACATCTTTGCTTGCTGAAAGTGACCAGGACTTAACATACTTATTGATGAAGATCAGAAACCACAACCTTCAGTATGTGTTGCAACTCAATGTAAAGAAAGCAAAAATCCTCACCACTGAAATCAAATGACGTATTGCAATATAAATCTGCTGAAATCTTTCAAGTGTTCAAGAGTAAAGATGCCAGTTTGAGGACTAAGGTGCACCTGGCCAAACCACGGTATTTTCAGTAGCTTCATATGCATGTGAAGGTTGGACAGCAAATAATAAATACTGTAGAAGAATTGATGTATTTGATTTATGGTGCTGGCAAAGAATATTAAAAGTACCATGGACTGCCAGAAGAACAAACAAATCTATGTTGGAAGAAGTACAACCAGAATGTTTCTTGGTAGTCAGAATAGCTCGACTTTATCTCTCATACTTCCGACAGATTTTAAGGAGGGTGCTGGCCGTAGAGAAGGACATCATGCTAGGTAAAGTAGAAGGTCAGTGAAAAAGAGGAAGAACCCCAGCAATATGGATTGGCACAGTGGCAGTAGCAGTGGGCTCGAGCTTAGCAAAGATTGTGAGGATGGCACAGGACCGGGCAGTGTTTCATTCTGTTGTCATAATGTTGCAGAGTCAGAACTGACTTGATGGCACTTAACAACAACAACAACAAGCCCATCTGTCATACTGTGGTGGCTTGCATGTTGCTATGATGCTGGAAACTATACTATCCATTGTTATTTCAAATACCAACAAGATCACGCATGGTGGACAAGTTTCAGTAAAGCATCCAGACTATGACACAATAGGAAAAAAGGGCAGGTGATCTAGTTCTGAAAATTAGTCAGTGAAAACCCTATGGATCACACCAGAATACTGTCGGCTATAATGCTGGAAGATGAGTACCCTAGGTTGGAGAGTACTCAAAATACACAGTGACTTCAGGAATGAACTCCAGCAAATCAACAATCAGGAAGATGGTGTAGAACCACAGAACATTTTGTTCTGTTGTATACGAGGTCTCTATGAGTTGAAGCTGACTCATTAACAAGTAGCAACAACTATAGATTTATGTGTATGTGTATATATTGCTATTGTTTTTGTTGTGTGCCTTTGAGTTGGCCCTGACCCATAGTAACCCTGTATAGGGTTTCTGAGGAGCGGCTGGTAAGCTTGAAGCACCAACCTTGTGGTTCAAACTGAATTTGCATTCCAGCGCATTAACCCACAGTCCCGCACCAGGAGTCCCTTTCTGACTCACAGCAACCCTATACTGGATTTCTGAAGTTGTCAGTCTTTATAGGAACAATCAGAACTGACTCCATAGCACATCACCACCACTATATATATATATATATAAGTAGTCCTGGTGTGGCATTGTGGGTTAATGCGCTGGACTGTAAAGTCAGTGTGAACCATAAAGTCAGTGGTTCAAGCTCACCAGCTGCTGCTTGGAAACACTATACAGGGCTGCTATGGGTCAGAACTGACTCAAAGACACTTAACAACATATAATATATATATAATCCCATCTGTCAAACCTGATTCTAAACTCCTTAAGACTGAGGATCATACTTTATGCTTCTTGGCAATCTTCAGTAGCACTAATTCTGAACAATAATGTAAGCTTAGAACATTGCTATGTTTGATCTATAATGCAATAGCCTGAGGCTTCCACTTCCTGCTAGTGAAACAGCTTCTGAGCACATAGTTGAAGGGCAACTCACTACACCTGGATGTTCCCTCCCCTCACAACCTCCACCCCCAAACCCTCAAGAACTTCTAGTTAGAACACTTCTCATTATTCTCAGAGCCACCGAAAACCTGTTTTACCACTTTGTCACCCTGTAGCAGCATTGAAAATTCTTGTCATTTGGTAAGCTGATGCCGAAACTCCCAAAACAAGCCTCCTTTTTCTCCCTGTGCCTCATGTTTGATGTCAGCCCCAGATAAGACTTTACTGCAACTCTGGCAGCCCACGCACCTTAGCCTGAAACCTGGTTGCTGCTTGGGGTAAAGGAAGATATCTGCTTGAATGTAGTCCTGTGACACACAACATTAGGAATGTGGCCTCAAAAAGCCAAGTGGACCTGGATTCAAATCTCAATTCTCTGGGACCCTAAAAAAGTGAGCTCCAGTTTCTTGGTCAGAGAAATAAAGAGTATATAAGGAGCTCTGGTAGCGTAGTGGTTACGAATTGGGCTGCAAACCTTAAGGTCAGCAGTTCGAAACTATCAGCTGTTCCGCGGGAGAAAGATGAAGCTTTCTGCTCCTGTAAAGATTTACAGCCTCGGAAACCCTGTATAGGGTTGCTATGAGTTGGAACCGACTCCACGGCACATAACAACAACAACAAAGATTACATCGGTCAATCCCTGTCGAGTTCATAGCAGTACCTGGCATATAGAAAGATATTAGTAAGCGTAGCAAGGGGTGATGATGTCCTCTAGCTAGCTGCCTGCTTGGATTTAGAAAGGGAACTCAGATGAACTATATGTCAGCCTTTGCTGGGTAAAGACATCAGTCACCTCATTTCATCATCATTATCCCCTTATGAGAATGTTTGTGTTTTACCACATTTTATAGATGAGGACACTAACATGGTCAAAAATACACCTAAGGCTACCCAGCTGAGTTTGGAGCCCAGGACTGATGGATTTTTGATGCTCCAATGCTCCCTTCCTGTCTTCATGCAGACAGAACTCTTCCCCATACTCAGAAAACATGAGGCACCTGTCCATCTCCTTTAGGACCCTTCCTTTTCAGGGTCTAGTGGAGGATGATCGGGTCACTCCTAATTCTTAGCCTACTCTCCTTTCAGAACACCAGGCGGGTAAGTGTGGAGGCCCATCCATTTATTTTATTCCTGGTCAGCAAATCCAGTTCTAAAAAGGGAAGGGAAAGGAAGAGGAAGGAAGAAAAAAAGAAGTAAGAAAGAATGAAGCTTAATGAGGCTGCAGGATGGCTCTTGGAGGAGACTAGAAAGGAAAAGCAAAAGCATTGGGCCTGCCATGTTGCTGAGCCCCTGCAAATAGGAAAGAGTTGAAACTGCATTTTGTCACTGTGGGAAAGGGCAGTGCAGCATTTTCCTACACATCACTGAAGCCACACAGCCCAAGAAATAGCTATCTGGACAAGACAGAGAGGAGCTGCTGCTGTCCAAACCACCCTGCCTTTCAGCTACTGTCCTATGGCAACTGACTGTGTGGATCTCCTAGGTTCTGAGAGAAAGGACAGACCCTAAAACACATGTGCGCACACACACACCGCCTCTCTCCTACACACATTACACACATACATACACACACAAGTATTCTTTTCCTTAAAAGGAAAAAAAAAAATTTTTTTTTTTTTTTTAATGTGTTCATTCACTGAACACATAATGGTGACCCTTTGTTCTCTTTCTCTGCTCCAGCCCAACAGCGCTCCCTCTCAGGATTGCTCTCTGGAGCCAAATTCCAGAAGCCAGTTGCTAAGGCCTCTGAGAGAAATCAGGTAGAGGCCTGTGGAACAGTCCAGGGCCCAGGAGACAAGTTGCTTCTGTCCCATCCTGTTGGCATTGGATAGCTGGGTACAGCCCCCTCCCTGAAATCCCCAGCTCCTTGACATGCTTAAATACAAGGCATCTCTCCCCTCTCCCACTTGGGGCCAGGCTACCTCCTGTCCTACATGTTCTCTATGAGGGAGCCTGGTTGCCACGAAGCAGCTTCAACAGGATTCTAGGCGGGAAAGTTCTGGTTCGACAAATGTGTCAGACTAAATCTGAGACCCGTGTCAGCCGACCTGGCAAGTGTGCCAAGGCTCACATCCTCAAAGGGAATAGATAGACTATTTTTACTGGGGAGACATAAGTGGGGCTTTGTTTTCCCTCCACAGAGGCTGGAATAACGGAATAATGGGGGAGGGGGGTGCTGTGTGGAGACCAGGCTCCACCCTCTCTCCTGTTCGGAGGCATGGACAGTGAGGCCATGTTGAAAATCAGGCCCCTCCTCCCAGTAGCCCCCTCCTCCTGTTATTTTTAGCCCTGGACAATTTGGCCTATAGCACAAAACCAGAAAGGAATGCCTGTGAGGGGTTTGTCTTCCTTAAGTAATGGGTTTGTGGTATTCCCTCAGACTGTAAAGCTTCATTTTCTTCCCAGTGGACTCAAACCTCAGGCCTAGCCTTTGGCAAAAATGAGAAGCAGTGAAAATTGAGTTCTTTTCTGCACCACACCCTTCCCTCCATCTCTGGATTGAGCTGACCTTCAGAAAACTACATCAAGCCCCTTCTCTCTTTATTTACCCCTGCCTCCCTATCAAGGAGCTCTGGTAGCGTAGTGGTTACAAGTTGGGCTGCCAACCTCAAGGTCAGCAGTTCAAAACTACCAGCGGTTCCACTGGAGAAAGATGAGGCTTTCTGCTTCTGTAAAGATTTGGAGTCTCAGAAACCCTGTGCAGGGTCACTATGAATCAGAACCAACTCTACGGTACTTACCAACCAACAACAACCTCCCTATCAAAAGGAACCTGTATAGTTTTGGTGTTTGCTGCCTCAAGTAGGCTCCTGGCTCATGGAAACACAGTGGAACAAAATACAGCCTGGTCCAAGCCCTTCTTCCTAATGTTGGAATTCTTGCCCTCCATGCAGGATTCCTGATTAAGACACCTCAGGTTACAAACAGTACCCGTCTGTTAATGGAGGCTTGCGTGGTTGATTTTGTGCTGCCGAATAGGTTTCAGTGGAACTGAAGGTAGACCAGGATGAGCCAGTAAACGCTGGAGGCTAAAACTATTGTAATCCCTTATGTGTGTGCAATGCTTCCTAACTCACCACACAGTTTTCCCATGCTTGATCCCATTTGACTTTTGTAACAATTCTGTGAACATAAGCAGGTGAGGTTATGTGGATCCCCATTTGGAAGAAGCGTGGGCCTGTGGTTGAAAACCAAGCCCAAGGTCACACTGTTAATCATAGGAGGATTGGGATTGTTTGAACCTTTCCTTCATTGTGTCCATTAATTCTGTAAATAATGATTGAAGGTAGTGGTTTTTAACCAGGGTTGATTTTGCCCACTACAGGACCTGTGGCCATGTCTGGAGACATTTTTGGTGCCACAGCTGGATATAGGTAGGGTGTTGCTGGCATCACGTAGGTAGAGACCAGGGGTGTTGCTAAGTATCCTGTGGTGCATAGAATAGATCTGCACCATACATTGTAATACATGTTCAGGGACCCTGTGTGCCTATTTTCAATGGAGAGAGCTGGATAGAGGGAGGATGTTCAGGACAGTTGTGGAGACTTTGAGGGACCAAATTTTATGTCTGGTTTTCTACTGGGGAAGCCCCACCCTGGTCATATCTTTGTCTGACCTTTCCTCTTACTTGTCTCCTAGAATCGATAAGAAAATGTCTGATGCTCAGGGCAGCTTCAAACTGGATGAAGCTCAGGCTGTCTTGAGAGAAACGAAAGCCATCAAAAAGGCCATCACCTGTGGAGAAAAGGAGAAGCAAGATCTTATTAAGGTACACACCTTTTCCAGGGAGGTGGGCCTTTTGCAATGAAGCTGATTTCCCCTGTGTGCCAGGGCTTGAGTGCGCTGTTTCCCAACGCTTCATAGATCACTGAGTTCTCATTGCTAGTCTCCTTGAGCTTTGGTCCCATTTTATAAAGGAGGAAACGGAGGCTCAGAAACATTAAATAGGTTGCCTAAGGTCACACCACTCATGAAAATGACAGAATTAGAACAGGAGCTGTAAGACCTAGCCTAAAGGCCATGCAACTGACTTATTTTTCAAAGAACCAAAGGGAAGAAGGTAGTTTTGATATCGCCAATCTTGATATGGAAAAAATAGCATCTTTACAAGCATTGAACCCCATGTATTAGTGGTTACGAGCCGGGCTGCTAACCTCAAGGTTTGAAGCTACCAGCTGTTCCGTGGGAGAAAGACAAGGCTTTCTGCTCCTATAAAGATTTACAGCCTCGGAAACCCTGTACAGTGTCACTATGAGTCAGAACCAACTCCATGGCACACCACCACCACCACTGGCGTGGGTTAATGTGCTGGACTGCAAAGTTTGAACCACAAGGTTGGCGGTTCAAGCTCATCAGCTGCTCCTTGGAAACCCTATACAGGGTGGCTATGGGTCAGAACCAATTCGATGATGGCATTTAACAACAACAACATTGGCGCTATAGGACCGGCGCTAGACTGCAAACCACAAGGCTGGCAGTACAAACCTACCAGCTTCTCCTTGGGAATCCTATTCAGGGTCTCTAGGAGTCAGAACTGACTTGATGGCACTTAACAACAACAACAATCACTTATCTGTCAGTTTGTCATACTGTAGTGGCTTGTATGTTGATGTGATGCTAGAAGTGATACCACTGATATTTCCAATAACCAGCAGGGTCATCCATGGTGGGCAGGTTTAGCAGAGCTTCCAGACGGAGACAGAATAGGAAATTAGGCCTGGTGTTCTACGTCTGAAATTAGCCAGTGAAGCTCATATGGAATACAACAGAACATTGCCTGATATAGCGCTGGAAGGTGAGCTCCCTGGGTTCAAAGACCCTTACACAATGCACTGGGGCTTACCAATGATCATGAAGACGGCATATGACCCAGCAACATTTCATTCTGTTGTGACTCAGAGCCAACCCCCCATGGTTGCTAACAACAGCAATTGACTCTATGCTGGGAACTAAACAAATAATCCTAGATATTATTTAATGTTTTAGGAAGGCGATTTGGGCCAACCACTTTGCATACATCGCATCTCATATATTTATCTGATACAAAACTCAGAGAGTAAGGGACCAAGCCACAATTCAAACCTAAGAACACTTGGCTCAAAAGTCCATTCTCTTAACCCAACTACATATCACCTTCCCACACAAAAACTGCCCAGGCCTCTGAGCTACATTGTTATTGTTCTATCTGCATATGCTATGAATGAGTTAGTGAGGGATGCTTTATGCACTTGTTGTTGTTGTTAAATGCCATCAAGTTGGTTCTGACTTGTAATGATCCTGTATAGAGTTTCCAAGGGGTGTCTGTTGAGTTTGAACCGCTGACCTTGTGGTCCAAACCAACATTGCGGTCCAGTGCTTTATCCCACAGCGCCACACCAGGACTCCGCTTAATGCACTATGACACAGTAATGCTGAAGCTCTTGCCCAGTAAGAATGTCAGGCAGTGGACAGTGAGTTGTGTTCCTATCACGATGTAGTGGTTTGCTTAAGAGCTGCCGTCTTCAGTCAGGTAGACCAGATTCAGATCCTGATGCTGCCAATTGCTGGTTTCTTCATGTAAACTCCTTCATCAGTACCATAATCAGTAATTATAGGCCATTCCTGGCAGGATTGTTGTCAAGATTCAGTGAGCTGTTGTAAAGCCAACAGTTAATGAGTTTGGGCTGTACTAGTGCTTTAGACTTGTCATCACATTTCATCAATATAACCTGTGAAATAGGACTTATCATTATTCCCATTGTACAGGAGAGAAAACTGAAGCACAGACCATATCATATAACACAGAAAAGCAGCGTAGGGGTTCTAACTCCAGCAGCTTGACTCCCAAACCAATGTCCCTACCAGTCAAGGATGTGACACACAGTGTTTGGAAGCATAGTGAGTTCCCTCAAAAAAATAAATTAAAAGGTGTCTAGTTGTGGTTTCTAAGTCACGAGAGTTGATGAGGAAAGCAAGAGGAGTGTGGCTGACCCAGCACCCCCTCCAAGGAAGGTGTCTTGCTCACCCTGCCCTCCACCCCTTCAGAGCCTGGCCATGCTGAAGGATGGCTTCCGTACGGACAGAGGGTCCCACTCAGACTTGTGGTCCAGCAGTAGTTCTCTGGAGAGTTCTGGCTTCCCACTGCACAAACAGTACCTGGATGTGAGCTCCCAGACGGACATCTCAGGAAGTGTAAGTAGGCAATGTGTGTTCCTGGGCATCTCTTTGGGACATCATTTAAGAGGCTGTTACAATCCCTTTAAATGGATTTCTGGAAAATGATTACAATACCTTTGCTCACCTGAAATGCTGCCTGTGGCTCTCAGTGGGGCTGGCAGCTAACTCAATCCTCTGGAGCTCCAGGCTGGCTGAGATAGTGGTGTAGAGGAAAAGCCAGCACTGGCTCCGTGGTCTTGAGTGTTGATGTCCAAGCCCTTGCATTCCTAAATGCTACTGTACAAAAAAACATTTGAAGGACAGCATGTCTTTCTCTGGTTCCTTTCATACTATTGTTCAGCTCCATTCTGTTGTCCTTTCATCAGCTGGAAGGCAGAGGATAGTTTCCTCTTGTAAATCCCAAAACAATGCATACAAGCTTTCAGACAGCTGCTTGACTGCAGTTCAAAAGCTCAATCTGGTAATAGTCATGAATAGCGAAAGTGCTGTCCAGCCTCCCGCAGCTCATGAACATATCAGCCAGAATAGGATTGACCCATGACAATCTCCAACTCTGGAAAGCTTTTGTTTCAATAGAGCAGGCGACTTTGAACAAACCCTCCTCCCAGCCTCCGTGGCTAAATGTTGTTTCCTATCTGATTTCTATAGCTGTGCCCCACCCGTGAAGAGAAGCTATGTCCGTGTGTGATCGGGTGAGCCAGTAGCTTCTTGCCGCTCTTTACAGACTAGCACAGCAAACAGGGCTGCGCCCTCCTCCCCTTCTCCAGCCCTACGTCCAGCCACAGCCACCTGCGGGGCCAGAGTGTTTGCGAAGAATCTGTGTACCTCCTTCCAAGTTCTAGAACCTTCTTCCCTCTCACCTAGTGTTTCACTACTGATTGCAGCCTCCCTAGAGTTTTTGGTTGACCCTCTCCCTGGCTTCCCCAGAATGGCTTTCTTGTTTATTATTGGCTGTCCTTGTTGCCACCTCACCAACTGCCCCCACGCTTCTGTGGCTTGAATTGGCTCTGAGCCATTTGGTGCTGCAAGTTGATATTTTGGGCCCTTGGCTTTTCTTCTAGAGGGAAGAGATGTCTGAATTTGAGACTCTTCCCATGGCCTGAAGGGAGGAAAGTGTTTTGCTTAACTAGCTTCCCTGAGATCTCCACAGGCAACCCAGTAATTAGGGGATATTCTTAGCTGCTTCCCACACAAGCTGTCAAGTCTCTTGTGAGTTCTGGAAATCCAACTCAGCACTGGCCATATAGCGATATAACTCCAAATTTTTGTTCTTCTCCAGTTTGGTACCAGCAGCAACAATCAGTTGGCGGAGAAGGTCAGATTGCGTCTTCGATATGAAGAAGCTAAGAGAAGGTAATTAGAGGGTTGCAGATGGGGGTAGGTAGGATGTTTCCAATAATAATGATTATTACTGTAGAGTGTTTGTTCTGTGCCTGGCTTTCCTCACACCTCAATTTATTTAATCCTCACAAGGATTATGAAAGAGAAGTATTATATTCCTTGTATTTTAATCAACTGTCCCAGGGACTCTGAGATGATAAAGGGTAGAACTGTCGTCTGATCCCAGATTTGTTTGACCTCAACGTCTAATTATCATGCCACTTTCCTACTTCTGTGCCTATACTCTTGGGTGCCCTAGTTGAACCTATAAACAGTTTGTTGATTTATTTGTTTTTATTATAGTAGATATGTATGTAACCAACATTCCTAACATGTATAATTTAGGGACGTGAACTGTAGGTATCATGTTGTACAACCATCACTATTATCTATTTCTAATTGAAGTTGAGTTTGAAGGAGCATAAGTTTTAGCAACAGTTAAAAAGATTCTGAAAACTTCCTGCTTTGGTGTCTTCTGTACAGCTAGGAGCAAGTTGTGCTTTTCTAAAGTGGAGACCTCAGTGACTTCAGATGTTTCCTGGCTTCATAGAATCCTAAGCATTGACTTCTTCTACTATGATTGAAATTAAAATTAGTAAATGACAGGGCAACCCTCTAAGAAAAATATTACAGTTACACATCAGTTTTTAAAAAAGAGGAAAGATTTAGTAAACGTTAGCATAACAGAAATGAAACTGAAAAGAAAACCCTCAAGCAAAGTGAATTTAGCACAGGAAAGTATGTGAAACAAAGAATCCAGCAGGACCAAGAAAAAAAACCACACACAGACACATAGAAAATGACATCAATTTATACCTATTGTAATTATACTGAATGTAAATGGATTCAATATTCCAGTCAAGAGACATGAAGAGCATAATAGAGAAGAAAACAGGATCCTTCAATATACTGTCAACAAAAGACACATCAAAAAGATGGAGACAGCCTAAATTCCCATCAACCAAAGAGTGGTGAAACAAACTTTGACACATACACACAATGAAATACTATAAAACTGTTGAATCTTTGAAACACCTCACAACATGGTTGAACCTGGAGGACATTATACTGAGTGAAATTAGTTAATCACAAAAGGACAAACATCATATGAGACCAACATTGTAAAAAGTTAAAAAAAAAAAATTTCTTAATGAAAGAAACAATCTAGTCTTTTTACGCAGATAGTGCCGAAAGCTAAGAAGGAAGCCCCTCCCCTGCCCAAAATTGAAGCCAAAGCAAAGATGTTGAAGGCCAAGAAGACAGTGCTGAAAGGCGTCCACTGCCACACACACACAAAAAAAGAAGATCCACACGTCACCCACCTTCTGGAGGCCCAAGACTCTAAGGCTCCGAAGGCAGCCCAAATATCCACAGAAGAGCGCCCCCAGGAGAAACAAGCTTGACCACTATGCCATCATCAAGTTCCCTCTGACTACTGAGTCAGCCATGAAGAAGATTGAAGATAATAACACGCTTATGTTCACTGTGGATGCCAAGGCCAACAAGCACCAGCTCACACAGGCTGTGAAGAAGCTCTATGACACTGACGTAGCCAAGGTCAACAGCTTAATCAGACCTGACGGAGAAAAGAAGGCGTATGTTCAGCTGGCTCCTGACTATGATGCTTTGGATGTTGCCAACAAAATTGGCATCATCTAAACTGAGTCCAGCTGGCTAATTCTAAATATAAATTTTTTTCAATACATTTAAAAAAAAAAAAAATCTATGACGGTTACAGGGGAGTTGCAAAGGGAAAATTATTGATGGACTAGAGGGTTGTTGTAGTTAAGTGCTGTCGAGTCAGTTCCCACCTATAGCAACCCTGGATAGGGTTTCCAAGGAGTAGCTGGTGAGCTTGAACTGCCGATCTTGCAATTCAAATGGCTTTGCAGTCTGGTGCATTAGCCTACAGCGCCGCACCAGGACTCAACCCTGTATAGGGTTTCTGAGGAGCAGCTGATGAGCTTGAACCGCTGACCTTGCAGTTCAAAAGGCTTGCAGTCTGGGGCATTAACCCACAGCGCCACACCAGGACTCCGGGCTAGAGAGCAGACACGTGTTAACATGAATGACAGGGAAGACAATATACAACAAGAGGGAGGTTAGCAGAAAAAAGATAAAGGTATCAGCAGACAGAGAAAGGAATGCAGTAGTTAAACTGAATAGAGGTAAATGTTGATTTATCAAGAAATGGTCCCGTTCACTAAGAAGTCCAGAACCAGAACTCCAACTTACTTTCTGATCCCAAAACCCCAGCTCTTCTAACTGTGCCACTGCCATACTAAACCGGAGACACGTGATTAGTGATTCTAAGCTTTTTGTAATGGTAATAGTGGGTCCACACCTGCCTTTGATTGAACACCTGTTACATGCCAGACATTCTGAATTTATTATTGCTCATCTTCAAAGCAATTCTAAAGGGTGAGTAATTGCTTTCTAATCTAGACTGTAGAAGTTTGTCCAATGTTATACACTTAATAATAAATGGTCAGACCAGGTAATAACAACAGTTATAACAGAAACATTTGGTGATTATTGATTGACTGACTGATTGTACTCCTACTATATACTAGATACTGTGCTTGGGAAGTTTATGAATTATGTCATAAAGTCCACAACCACAACTTCAATAACTTTGTTATTCCCATCAGAGAGATGAACTAACATTCCCAAAATTGCACAGCCAGTTGATAAGTGGTTATAAACTGGTTTTGAATCCAGGAATCTCTACTGTACGAGGCTGTGTTCATTAGGGCAAGATCCATGTCTTGTTCATTGTGTGTCCCCATCCCTGAAAAGCCAACTTCACCACTTGACCGATGATAGACTCCCACACATGTCTGTTAGATAAAGGAATGTTCTTGATCAAAAGGAAACAGTCATTAGCAAGGCTTGTTCTGAGGATGTCCTGGGTCCTTGTGCTCTAGAACCTTAGAAGTACAGTCTGATAGTCTGTCCCTTTCTGTCCTTGGGGACCCCAGTCATTCTCCCTTCTCGGCCCCTAGAATCGCCAACCTGAAGATCCAGTTGGCTAAGCTTGACAGCGAGGCCTGGCCTGGAGTGCTGGACTCAGAGAGGGACCGGCTGATCCTCATCAATGAGAAGGAGGAGCTGCTGAAGGAGATGCGCTTCATCAGTCCCCGGAAGTGGACTCAGGGAGAGGTGGAACAGCTGGAAATGGCCCGGAAGCGTCTGGAGAAGGACCTTCAGGCGGCCCGGGACACCCAGAGCAAGGCGCTGACAGAGAGGTGGGGCTGTGCTGGAGTGCATGGGAACCTTCTTTCACTGTCCATCTGCCCTTCAGACCCCAGTGGGGAAAGAGGCAGGCAAGGAGGACAACCTGGCTACCTGGAGCTCCATTTTGATAACACTCAATTTAGAGATCTCTTAACTCTCCAGTGGAGAACTCAGAACTACATGATTCACCTTTCGATGGTATTAAATGAGTTATCAAAAAATCTGCTTAGGTACAGATACTCAGAAATTTCTATTCTGATTAAAGTCAGACTTGTTGATATTTGCTCTTATCTATTCCAACCCTCGGTACCCACGTGTACAAAGCAGAACTGCTCCATATGGTTTCCAAGACTGTGACCCTTCCAAAGCAGATCCCCGGGTCTGCTTCCAAGGTACCTCTGAGTGGATTTCAACCTGCAACCTTTCAGGTAGTGGTTATGCACTAACTGTTTGCACCTCCCAGGAACTCTGCTTAATTAAGAACAATGGTTTTCCAACTTTGTGGTAGTAATTTACATGTTATGTGGTAACCCAATATACAGAAATTCCACAAAACAGTACATTCCCTTTCTACGTATGCTGGATCTCTAATATTTTCTCTCATGCTGCATTTCTTTTCCTGTTGATTTTACCACATGATAAGTAGTTGCCATTTGCAGTTAGAAAAGTTCTGGCATATTAGGGGAAGGGGTGGTATTATGGGAACAAATAGAAATGCTTATGGAGACCAAGCAGGTAATAAAAATGTTAGAGGCTAGCATCTTTCTTTTCCTCGGTGTCCCCACCACCATGCACCTCACACACAGTGTACTGGGTATAACACCAACTTCACAGCAGCCTCTACAATCCCCAGTGTCACATTCATTCTTCCATTCATTCCAGCAGTCAGTCAGTCATTTTCCATTTGTTTTGTGGCACATCTTTTATGTTGAGCAGAGCAATTTGGGGGAGTCAGAAATGTAATAAGGCCTGGTCGCTGCCCCAATGACCTTCAGATCTATTCTACTTATTCTCGATTTTTCGGCAGCAGATACTATAACCAGAGTCACTTCCCCTGATGGGCTTACAATTGAAGCTTCTGATTTTCAAATTGTGTGTATGTGTGTGTTGGGGGTAGGAATGAGCACAGGGATTCATATTTCCAGTGAAATTAGAGGCAGAAGTCCAATTTATAAAGCAGGTAAGCATGGTGGTGCCTTGGTTAAAGTAGGGCAGGGGTTCTAGGTGCCTGGATGTGTTTTTCTCTACATCAAGCCATGATATGTGTGAGGACATCAGTAAATCTTCTAGCTCTAAGGACCCCAACTTGCATCATTGTTGTTAAGTACTGTCAGAATAACCTGCTCAAAACGACCCTGTGTAGGGTTTCTGAGGCTTTTTTTTTTTTTTTTAAACCCTCAATGGTTGCAGAAAGCCTCATCTTTCTACTGTGGAGTGGATGGTGGGCTCGAACCGCGGACCTTGTGGTTCACAGTCCAATGCATATTGTTTGGAGCTACCACACTCCCTCTAGCTTTCATGCTGCTGTACAATTTGGTTAGCACCATCTGCACATTGCAGGGGTCCAGATGTACCCAGCTACTAAGCCTGTGGTGGTTTATAATAAAAAGATCTATGGACTGGTTCATGGTGGGGCATCTCTCCCCACAAAATGTCTTATCAGAACTGCTAACAACAACACCCAAAGTGTGGGTGTTGCTTTCGTTTCCTCCGTCCTCCACTGGGAGGAATGTCTGATGAACTCTGACCCTCCATCAAGTAAAGGGAGAAGGATACAGCCTGAATAATTGGTGGTTGGTTAGCAGCTATTAGTAACCATCCACACTCATGGAAGGAGCAGTCAAGAAATCAAACGATGTATTGCCTTATGCAAATCTTTAAAATGTTGAAGAGCAAAGATGTCAATTTGAGTACTAAGGTGCACCTGACGCAAGCCATGGTATTTTCAGTAACTTCATTTTGTTGTTGTTGAGTGCCATCGAGTCGGTTCCAACTCATAGTCAGTTCCAACTCATAGTGACCCTGTATATGCTTGCAAATGTTGGACAATGAATAAGGAAGACCTTAGAAGAATTGATGCATTTGAGTTATGGTGTTGGAGGAGAATATTGAAAGTACCATAGCCTGCCAAAAGAACAAACAGATCTGTATTGGAAAAAGTACAGCTAGAGTGCTCCTTGGAAACCAGGATGGTATTAGGACCACTTTGTGATTTGAGATTTCTCTCTGCTATAACAATTTTGAGAATATCATGGCTCCATGTGATAAGCACTGGGCCGTGAACTACAAGGTCAGTGATTCAAGACCACCAGCCGCTCCACAGGAGAAAAATGAGGCTTTCTGCTCCTGCAAAGACTTAAAGGCTGGGAAAACCTATACAGGATCACTAAATTGGAACTGGTCACTTAACAACAACAATTTTGGTTTCTTTAAACTAGGATTGGGGGTCCTTGGAGAGACCCACTTAGAGGCACTACATCCAAAAACGTCCATGTGTATCATATCCTTTAACCTGTATTATTCATTTCAACCTCCCAGCAATCCTGAGGGTAATCCTTATTTTCCAGAGAGGAAACTGAGGCTGACCCATGCTTGCTACTCATCAGATCTTTTATTATTGTCTTCAACCCCATCTTTCAGAGTCTGATGGCTCCCTTGGAGTTCACACAGTCAGTTCCGAAGCAGAATCCCCACACTTAATCAGTGACTAGGCAGTCCTAGAGGGCAGGTCCTCTGTAGAAAATGCAATAATAGGGAAGCCAGAGGGCATGAGGGAGGAAGTCATAGGGTTCTGAGAGAAGCCTAGAGGGAGAGCCCAGCCTGAGGGAAGGGTGAGGATAGTGCTCAGGAAAGAGAAGAAAGATGTCCTGGGGTCTTTGTGTCTACACCTGTTTGATTCTGGACCCTATGACTCTTGTTTTGTTTCTATTTCTCTCTCAAAGCCTCTCTTTTCCTTTCTATAGCTTTGTTCCTCAGCCACTCCTCCAAAATCCTATACAGGGTCACCATGGATTGGAACCGACTCAATGGTACTTAACAACAACACAATCTTTGTTCCTATATGTGTGTCTCTTTTTCTGAGTCTGTCTGTCTCTCAGAATGGGATTTTACTATGCTACTTGCAGTTACATAATTGCCTCTCCCGCCCAAGGTGCCTTTGAGAAGGACAGCAGTAGACACATCCTAGAAAGACAGACCCCAGGGATGCAAACCTTAAACACCATTCAGATCATCCAAATCTGATATCTAGACAACCTTGCACCCTTCCCATTGTTTTCCTTCTGCTGCTGCTGTTCACAGTTGGTGTGTAGAGAGGGTGCTGTGAGAGCAAGGATCCCAGCTCCACCTCGCCTCTTGAATTGTAACCAACATTCCAGGTTTGGAACTGTAGTTTTGGGGAAATTCCAGTCCCACCTTCTGGGTCCTCGGCTGCTTCCCTGCTTGATTTTTTCTTGGCTTCCCAGACTGTGCCAGGCATCCCACACATATGCCATATGGCAGGCTAAGTCCAGCCTTGTGGGGAGCCTCACCACCTGCGTGTTACTACTGGTAGCTATTTCAGGCTCAGAGCATGGAGACAGCCTAACCTGCTGCTCCCTCAGCATCCTATGGGACTCCATAAAAGGATTGCCTCTGCATTGTCTCCAGGATATGCTTCTGGCTTTCCCCCCCACCACAAAGAAGAGAAAAGGAAGGTGGAAGTGGCAACTCCAGCTGCTCTCTGACCCAAGTCCTCAGGACAGCTGCTCTTATGGTCAGTCAGGAGATTTCACAGCCTGGTACATTCCACTGAGAGTCAAGGATGTTGTTCAATATGGGTTCCATCTGCCAGGTCTGCTGCAGCCCTGCCAGTCCCAGGCAGGGACTCTGTAAGAACATCACCAGGATAGAGCTGGCCAAGAGCCATGCCCCGGCTGTTCTGCCTGGTACTCTCCAGTTTTCAATGTGTCTGGAGCAAACTCCCAAGGAGCCCTGGTGGAGCAGTGGTTAAGTGCTATAAACTAGAAAGTTGATGGTTCAGAGCCACCAAAAACTCTAGGAGAAAGACCTGGAGATCTGTTCCTATAAAGATTATAGGCCAGAAACCTTTACAGGGAGGGCTGTTCTCCTCTGTCACATGGGGTCATTAGGAGTTGGAATTGACTCAGCAGTGCTCAACTACAATCAAGAATAAGTTCCAGTCTTTCATTGAATGGCCGTGTTGGTGGAGGAATGGTATGCTTTGGTTTTCCCATGGCAACTAAACCCTACTCCTTGTTCTTGGCTGGGTTAACTGCTCTCTGGGGTACATTCCCCATTCTGTGGAGCAGAAAGCCCTTCTCCAGCAAGATGGCCAAGGGAATCAGGAGCTGGCAGATTTAATGTTCAGATCCTTCCATAGAATAAATGAACTTTGGCCACTTCAGCTGGGAGAGAATCAACTATTCAGCAAATAGTTCTTCAGCACATCCATGTGGCAGGCACCGGGGTAGGTACTAGGTGAGCGAGGGATGACCACTGCTTTCTTGCAGTCCCTAATTAGTGTTGCTCAGAAAGCTTAGTGTGCCTAAAAATCACCTGGGATGCTTAAAAAGTATGAAAAGTCCCTAGATGTTTTGATTCAGTGAACCCAAGAATGTGCATTTTTATGTGATTTTCATATGAGAACCTCTGAGCCTGTGGATATACAAAAGCAGTGTGAATTTTTGAGGACTCAGGATTACTTGACAGGGCCCTGCCCTATTAGATCCTGGGACCTTGGGGTAGGTAAGAGGGAGCCAACACAACTCAAGCTGCCCTGTATGGAGATTCTGGGAGAAGCTAGGGTCTTATAGAGGAGCTTCTGATGTGGCTCAGCAGGATAATGCAGTGGACTGTAAGGTCAGTTTGAATCACAAGGGCCACAGTTCAAACTCACCAGCTGCTCCTCGGAAACCCTATACAGGGTCGCTGTGGGTTGGAACCTACAAGACACAATGGCACTTAACAATAACACCAACGGTCTTAGAGAGGGCTTGTATTCAAAGGTCTGCAAACACAAGAGTTTTGCCTCTAAGAAGGTAGTTATTGAGCTGGGTGTAGTTTAGACATGCTTGGGTGCAGATCTTCACTCTCAGTTTCCATAATACACGTTACACTGAGCTGGCTTTCCTATGGACTCTCTGGTTTCATTCTCTCAGACTCCTTAGCTGACAATTGCTAGGCCATCCAACCTGTGGATGTTTATATATACTAGAGCTCAATTCTGGGCCCTTCCTTTACTTTACCTAAAACAGTAAATTTCTTCACTTGGTAGTCCATGTGATGGTGACTCTGAACTCTACAACTGGCCACCTATTCCACCTGCATATCCACATATCCACAATGGAACTCGTCTCTCTCCCCAGGCTACACCCCACTTCAGCCTTTCCATCTCAGTAAGCGCCATGCTTACTTACAGAATTTTATATTGGTGCCCACACAATGGCCCATTGGGTATTCTTGGTTGTCAGGCAACCCTCCATGGGATTACTCCTTAGGACCCAGGTTCGTCACATCTTGTTGCACCTCCCCTTCCATTCACTTGCTCGCTCGTGATAGTAACTTCAGAGTCTTCCTCGTTTTCTCCTCTCTCTTCACCCTCCACATCCAGCCGATTGACTCTTCTCCATCTCTTCCAGCACCACACTATTCCTAACTCCCTCAGTCACATCACTGCAGCCACACTAACTCCACTTCCTGCAGTGATTATAACTGCCTGTCCATTCTCCTCACAGCAGCCATGGTGGTCTTAGAATGAAAAGCTCTCTGCTTAAATTCCATGCTTGAAATGTTCTTTCCCCGGCCCACTTGTGTCCATCCTCTATAACAGCTTACATTTCTCTACCAGGCAGGGCAAACTAACTGCTGCAAGAAGCAACCCCCAAATCCACAGTGTCTTAACACAACAGAATTTTATATTGGTGCCCACACAATGGCCCATTGGGTATTCTTGGTTGTCAGGCAACCCTCCATGGGATTACTCCTTAGGACCCAGGTTCGTCACATCTTGTTGCACCTCCCCTTCCAGGCTTCAAGGGACTGTGGGGAAGACACATTGGCTTCTCATAACTACTTTGGCCGTATGCACAACACTTTTGCTCACATCCCATTGGCTGGCACTTGGTCTTAACATGCCCCACCCTATCTACTTGCAAGGGAGTCCGGGACAGGTGGTCCAGCTGTGAACGTTGTAAGCTGAGAGCACAGGAATGGATGAACACAGCAATCTAAGCCACAATCATCTCCTCAAAGAGCCACCCCTGCTGGTCTGAATGGGTTCTTGCTTCTTATGGTCCTCTCCGCCATCCTGGTCCTTTTCCTCATGAACCTTGTACCACAGTGTTTTAATTAAATACTTACTTGACTTTAATATCTGTTCTTCACACCTTATCTAACAGAATGTAAATTCCACAAGATCAGAGATACATTGTGTTTTGTTCACTACCTTATCCCCGGTGCCAAGGACAGTGGGTATTCAGTATATGTTAGTTCAAGGATGGATGGATACATGGATGAGTAAAGAGGAAGGGAAGAAGAGAGGAAGGAAGGGAACTTTTAGTAGGTTCCTAATTCTGCCACTATTCCTGTGGCATTAAGTAAATTATTTCAAAGCCTTGTTTTCCTTACATATAGAAAGTAGTAAAAATCATTCCTACTATGCAGAGTTATTTTAAGAATGGTTTAAGGCAATGAAATTGGTTCCTAGCATAGTGCTGATGATATATAGTAGGTGATGAATCCAGCAATTACTATAGAATTGTATAATACCAGAGTAAAATGCTTTCCGAAAGTTCTCGGTTATCTATGTGTTGAGTCTGTGTTTCTTCTTTCAGACAGGTAGAGGGTTGGACTCCATTCGAGCATCCCTCTCATGCCTTCTCTCCCTTCAGGTTAAAGTTGAACAGTAAGAGGAACCAGCTGGTGAGAGAACTGGAAGAAGCTACTCGACAGCTCGCAATGCTGCACTCACAGCTAAAAAGGTGAGTGGTGGGAGGGAGGGGGAGTACTCTCTATCCTCCCTTTGTCTTCTGAGACATTAGATGCCCAGCAGATGTCTACTCTTACCAGCTTGGACTAGGACAGGTATGGCCAAGTGCAGGGTTCTCAGCCTCCTCATTCCTTTAGTAACACGCAAGAGAAGGTCCCATTTAGATGCTCATATGTCTTGGACTCTTGCTATCTAATACCTGCCAACTCACCTTCATAAAACTGGAAAAGCAGGCCTCAGGCCTGTGCTTTGTCAAGTATAACAGTACATAACTGGAATGTAATAACATTTTGTTCCCATCAGATTTTTTGAATAATTGTGTTTTTACAAGAGGGCTTCAAAAGTACATGGAGAAATTCCATCCTCTTCTTCATTCCATTTTTCCACGTACTTTCTGAAGCCTGTGATTTTAATAAGTCATGCTGCGTTTCAATACACTTCAGATATAAAGATTCCTTTGAACTCAGTTGTCTTAAAGTTGATAAAGTAAGTTTCCTTGAAGAACAATATTAAGAAATATTGGCTCCGTTGGTATTCAGATCTGGAAAACAGTCTTGAAAATGGAATGTTACTGACAGAGGTTAGGAAACTAAAGGATGGAAGAATAAGAGAACTTTTAAGCTAGCCAGTGTGGGCTCGAATCCCAGTTCAATGGTAGGGGGAGGTGGTAGCCACATGAGGCTCCAGTGCCCAGGTGCTTTGAAGAGCAGGAAGCCTCAGTGTGGTGGGTCCGTCAGCTCTGCCTCTTCTTTTCCCCAGCTCCTCCAGCAGTATGCAGTCACTGTCGTCGGGCAGCAGTCCTGGCTCTCTCACGTCCAGCCGGGGCTCTCTGGCTGCCTCCAGCTTAGATTCCTCCACTTCAGCCAGCTTCACCGACCTCTACTACGACCCCTTCGAGCAGCTGGACTCGGAGCTACAGAGCAAGGTGGAGCTTCTCCTGGAGGGGGCCATAGGCTTCCGGCCCTCGGGCTGCATCACCACCATCCACGAAGATGAGGTGGCCAAGACCCAGAAGGCAGAGGCGGGTGGACGCCTTCAGGCCCTTCGATCCCTGTCTGGCACCCCGAAGTCCATGACCTCCCTATCCCCACGTTCCTCCCTGTCCTCCCCCTCCCCGCCCTGCTCTCCTCTCATCGCCGACCCGCTCCTGGCTGGAGACGCCTTCCTGAGCACGCTCGAGTTTGAAGACCCTGAGTTGAGTGCCACGCTTTGTGAACTGAGCCTTGGCAGCAGTACTGGGGAGAGGTACCAGCTGGAGGAGCCAGGAATGGATGGCAAACAGTTGGGCCAAGGTAGAGACTGCCACACTTGGGAGCTGGGAGACCAGGAGGAGGGAAATGCTCTGTGCTACATGGGTTTCTGGGTAACGCAAATGGTTTGTGCTTAACTATTAGCCCACTATGTTCCCAGAGCTTGTTTTTAGGTTAAGAGTTGGGCTGGTAACCTCAAGGTCAGCAGTTCAAATCTATCAGCACTTCCACAACAGAAAGACAAGACTTTCTGCTCCCATAAACATTTACAGTCTGAGAATCCTAAACTGAGTTGTTATGAGTCAGAACCAACACCAAGGTACACAGCCACCATCACCACTATTAGCCTAAATATTGCAATTCAAACCCACATAGTGATGCTGCAGAACAAAGGGCTTGGGTATTTGCATCCATAAAGATTAGTCAAGAAACCCCTATATGGCACAGTAACACACAGGGTTGCCATGAGTCAAAATCGACTCAGTAGTAACAGGTTTGGTTTTTGGCTTTATGCGCTATGGGACATTGGTGTTCAGTGGTAGAATTCTCTCACCTGCCATGTGGGAGACCCAGGTTCAATTCCCAGCCAGTGCACCACAACCACCCATTTGTCAGTGGAGGCCTGCCTGTTACTGTGGGGCTAGATAGGTTTCAGCAGAGTTTCTGGACTAGGAAGAACAACCTGGCAATCTAGTTCCAAAAACCAGCCAATGAAACTTTTGTGGATCACAACGATCTGATTTGTAGTCGATTGTGGGCATGGTGCAGGACTGGGCAGCATTGCATTCCATTATGCATGTGATCACCATAAATTGGGGGCCACCATAAACTCAGTGGCTGTTAATAACATGTCCTTGTCTAAGTGTCTGTCATGGTGGGTTCATTCATTCAACAGGTATTTGTTAATTACATACTAAAACTAAGTACTGGGTCCGATGCTAAGATTCATTCATTCATTCAACAGACATGTCATGTGCCAGGTCCTTGGCTAGTCACTAAGGATGTTGAAGACAAATGGGATCTCTGTTCCCAGGAAGCCTAGGTTCAAGTGGAGGAGCACACAGTAAGTGTGCAGTCAGATCAGTATAAACAGAATGAAGAATATAAAATTGGAGTCTCGTTCAGGTCAGGGGTGGGACTGCCAGTTCAGATTGGATTGTGAGGGAAGGTGGCCTCTGAGGTCAGGCGTGACCAGTGAGAAGGAGCCAGAATTATGAAAGGCACTGGGCAGCACTGAGTCTGAAGTGTGAGTCACCCAATGAAGCTGGAGAATGGGCAGAATCTGGGATGTGGAATGTGTGGTAGCTGTGGATGGGACTTGAGTTCTATTCTAAGTACAGAGCAATTCTACATGTAGTCAGAAAGAGCATTCTTCTTTTGAATGAGATTCAAGTTGGAATTTTCAGAATAAAACAGGATGATAAGACTTACTAGGGGAAAGTCACCATCTTTAGCAGCGACCACCTAAGAAATCGTAAGCATTAGTATTTACTAAGGCTGCATTATCCGTTGGCTAAGGCTCCAAGTACTTTACATGGGAAGATAGTTATTTCTATTATGCCCATTTCACAGATGAAGAAACAGAGGTTCAGAGAGTTGGTGTTACTTGCCCTAGGTCACTCAGCCAGCGAGGAAGTAGAGATTGAAGTCCAGAGTCCAGCCCCTTTCTTAACATGCTCTTCTGTTAGGGTGCGAGGTAGCTCAAGTGTTTACTCCTAAGACCCGGTGCTTGCTAGCATCGCCAAGTCCATTTGTCCTCGGGTGTGGAGGTCAGGACGGAATAGAATACTTGTTGAACTCACCCGGGTGCTCCTTGGTCTTCCTGGAACCTCTGAGGACAATAAACCACCAAACCAAATCCACTGCCATTGAGTGGATTACGGCACGTAGCGGCCCTATAGGACCAAGAATGCTGCTTCACAGGTTTTCTGCCGCTTTAGGTCTTTATGGAAGCAGATCACTTCATCTTTCTCCCAAGGAGCAGTTGGTGGGTTTCAACCATTGCTCTTTCAGTTAGCAGCCCATTGCTTAACCCACGGCACCACCAGAGCTCCTTGAGAACAATAACCCTAGTGCCACTGTGTTGATACTGACTCAGAACAACCCTATAGAGGGTTTCGGAGACTAAATCTTTACAGAAGCAAAGAGTCTCTTCTTTTGCCCATGGAGCCACTGGTAGATTTAAACCACTGACCTTGTAGTTAGCAGTCCAGTGCTTATCCTACAGCATTGAGTACACATGTAAAAGATACAAATACTATTATATAGTAACTCACTTTTGCCTCACAACAAGCCAGTGAGGTAGGTGCTATATATATATATATTTTTTTTTTTTTTTTTTGCATAGTAGTTACAAATCAGGCTGTTAACCTCAGGGTCAGCAGTTCGAAACTACCAGCTGTTCTGCAGGAGAAAGAGAAAGCTTTCTGCTCCGATATTTACAGCCTTGGAACCCCTGTACAGGGTCGCTATGAGTCGGAACTGACTCCACGGCACATAACAACAACAACAAATAACTTGTCCAGAGTCAGCCCCATAGCTATGAAGTGGCAGAGCCAGAATTGGGGCCAGGGCAGCCTGGCTTCCATGAGGCCACCCAAAAGAAACCAGGCTCATCGTATCCTTGAGGCTCTAGAGGTGCGTGCGAGTGTGCCATCTGTTCCCGGGTGGAGGGAAGAAAGGGGAGATGACGTTTCCTGACTGATTAAAGGCTCTGCTGGGCAGGCGAGTACTAGCAATTTTCTTTGCTGAAGAGTCAGGAAGATCCCTTGGAATTCCCTCATCGGGAAGGGAGTCAATAGTCTATGGCTGAGTGTTCTTAGACAAAAATAAAAACAGGCTTTCTATTACAGCAGGTGGCAAACTTCAGAAAATTGTTCCCAGGAGAGGAAGGCATACAGGTGGAAAATCTAATGAGGTTCAAGAAGTGTTCTGATGCTACGTGTCTAGCAGCATTAAGCCAAGTCAGGGACGCTCAGCCCCAGCTGCCTCCTGAAGACAGACCCCTCCCTCACCTACCCAACAGCATACTTGAGGCTTGTGGACAGAGATCGGACATTGGGAATGAGTCTAGCATGGGACTTGGGGTGGCATTTCCTTCCAGCAGTCTCTAGAAGCCTTCACTGCCAGTGAACGATGCCTAGCTGAGCTCGGCATTAAGCAGGTTAAGTGATTAGTGCCGCTGTTCAGTCAGCAGACAAATTAATCTCCTTAAGTGGTTTAGTGGAGGGTGGAGCTATGTGGGTCTGCAGGCGGGAGGTCTCAGCAGTCCTCAGCAGGTGTGGGTCTTAGACTGGAAAAGCCACTCCTGTCTGACCACTCGGTTTCCCCTAGGCCAGCATGGTCTCCTCCCAGCTGGCTTTTCCAAGTCTGGAACTGTCCAGGGGTTCTATGAACCTCTACCCTGAAAGTCCTTATCCTATCCTCAGTCTGTCCCCAGTGCTGGACAGTCAGTAGGGCTATAGTGTATTTGCTGTAAGGTTGAAAGACCTGAATTTTGCTCTATCTTCCGCACAGATGGCACAGGTTGGCTTATTCATCATTGGCGCTTGGTCCAGCCCCAAAGGGCTGTTGGGTGTTCTACTGTTGTTAAAGTGCCATCAAGTTGATTCTGACACATAGCGACACCATGTAACAGAGTAGAACTCCTCCACAGGGTTTCCAAGGTTTTTTCTCCTGTGGAGCAGCTTGTACGTTTGAACTGCTGACCTTTCAGTTACCAGCCAAGTGCTTAACCATTGCATCACCAGGGTACCTTAGATACCTTTCATGTGCTCATTCTCTGGGGGAAAACGAAAGAATGTATAGCATGTACCTCATGCCTGCTTAGGAGCCCCTGGCAAGGAGGCCTTGGAGGAGTGAATTCGGTGTGAGATGAGATAGGCTGAGTGGTAAAACAAGTGCTTAAGTCTGTTCCTTTTCTTCCCTTACCCCTCCTGAGGGTTTGCTCCTAAAGGTATTACCATCGTGAAAGACATAATAGTACGAATCTAGGTCCATTTGTCATTGAGTTGACTCTGACTCATGGTGGACCCCATGTATGTCAGAGTAGAACTGCATTCCACAGAGTTTGCAGTGGCTAATTTTTCAGAAGTAAGTTGCCATGCATTTCTTCTGAGGCACCTCTGAGGTGACTCAAACCCTCTAACCCTTCAGTTAGCAATCAAGTGTTCAACATTTACACCAACCAGGAACTCCAAAGTAAGGATGTTGTTAAGTGCTGTCAAGTCGATTCCGACTCATAGTGATCCTGTATAGGGTTTCCAAGGAGTGGCTGGTTTCCAGCAATAGCCTTATAGTTAGCAGTCCAGTGTTTATGCTATAGCATCATACCAGGACTCCAAAGTAAGGATGTGGTTATTAACTGCCATCAAATCAATTACAATTCATAATGACCCTGTGTAGAGTTTCTGAGGAGTGGTTGATGGCTTTGACCTGCTGATCTTTCGGTTAGAAGTCCAGTGCTTATCCTACATTGCCACACCGTTACCCCAAAGTAAAGAATTGTTGTTGTTAAGTGCTGTCAAGTCAGTTCCAACTCATAGTGACCCTGTAAGGGTTTATGAGGAGTGGCTGGTGGCTTTGAACCACTGACCTTTAGGTTCAAACCAACCTTGTGGTCCAATGCTTACCCTACATTGCCACACTAGTACTCCAAAGTAAGGATGTTGTTGTTAAGTGCTGTTAAGTGCCATCAAGTCAGTTCTGACTCACAGCGACCCTGAATAAGATTTTTGAGTAGCTGGTGGGTTTGAACTGCTGACCTTATGGTTCTCAGCCCAATGCTGATCCTACAGTCCCATGCCAGGAGTTCCAAAGTAAGGATTGTTGTTGTTGCTGTTAAGTGATGTTAAGTCAGTTCCAAGTCATATCGACCCTGTATATGGTTTCCAAGGAGTGGCTGGTGAGTTTGAACCACCGACCTTGTGGTTCAAACCAACCTTGTGGTCCAGTGCTTTATCCAGGACAGCACTACAGCAGGACTCCAAAGTAAGGATAGTGGTAATCAGTTTCATAGAGCACTTATGTTGCACCAATGTCTACATGAAGACCACCTACAATGTGTCTTTTGGCTTTCCCAATAACCCTGTAAGATCAACATTCTTATCCCATCTGCACAGATGAGGAATCTGGAGCTGAAAGAAGTCAGATCAGCTTCCCAAAGTCACAAAACAGCAAAGGTGAAATTGAACATTAAACCCAAGCAATTTGACCCCAAGAGTTGTGATGTTAACTACAAAATCCTAAAATACCATCTTGGTTAAGGTACTCACCTTTCTGTTCTTCCTTTTCTCTCTTCTCCTCCAGCCGTGAATGCAGCCCAAGGATGCAGTCTCAAAGTGGCCTGTGTCTCAGCTGCAGTGTCCGATGAGTCCGTGGCAGGGGACAGTGGTGTGTATGAGGCTTCTGTGCAGAGGTGGGTCCTGGCTTTGCATCTGTGTAGGATGGGAACTCTGGGGACACAGAGGTCAGCCCCCAGGAGGGCATTCCTGAGTTCCCTCAACTTCCCCTTGCAACACTGTTTGGGGCTTACAGAAGATGCAGACACCCTGGTGGGGTTTGAGGGTTCAAATGATAGCCATTAAGAGATCCCTGGAAAGCAGAAAAGCACTGGAGAAAGGAAAGCACCTTTAATAGAGGGATCTGGGCACATCCTGGGAGGCAAGGCTCAGAAGGAGGCTAAGCAGACCCAAACTCTTCTTGAGGATCCCAGAACACGCTACCAGACAGCACCCTGGGGCTAGAAGACGGTGTGGCTCTAGGCTGCTTCAGGGAAACCTAACCCGTCCACCCCTCTGCTGCTTTTCAGACTCGGTGCTTCTGAAGCGGCTGCTTTCTTCGACAGTGATGAATCAGAAGCCGTGGGTACAACACGAGTTCAGATTGCCCTGAAGTAAGAAACTGAGGAGGGAGGCTGAACAGAGAGGGGAACTGGCCACTGCCCCTCTTGGTGGCTACCATTCTACTAGCACTTACACTTGTGTGCTTTTAAGTAAAGGGCTATCAACTCTTTCCTACCTCCAAGCTCCCCATTTCACAGATGGGAAAAATGAGGTTTGGAAAGAAATTGTGGTTTGTCTCAAGATACCAAGCTGGGCAGAGCCAGCCCTGAAACTTCCTGACTCTGGTTCTCTTTGTCTCTTGTTTCTGTGGCATTTGTCTCCCTGTATCACCATCTGGGTCTCAGTAGTCTGGGTGGAACTTGTCCTCTGGGAATTGCAGCCTGACTTGGTGGCTAGGCAAATGCTTTTTTTTTTTTTTTCACTGTTGACAGAGAATGGCTTATATATTTTATGTTTGTAGTATGAATTAATTGCCAACGTTTTGTATCAGGACAGTTTGCACAAATTTCTGACTTCCCTTTAAAACTGCAGATGAGTGACCCCTCTGGGCTGTACTCTTTTTTTAAAGCTTTTATTGTGAATTGAGTGAAGATCCATAGGGCAGATCAGTTTTACATTCAGCAAATCATTGCAAAGCTTACAATCCCCTCCATGCAACGCCAGCTAACAGTATTTACCTCTATTGCCCCCCCCTTTTTTTTTTTTAATGTTCACATACCACATTGAAAGTATATATTCGTTTAAATGTCCAAAGGGCACATTTTAGAAGCCATCCTCCTGCCCACAGACGCACTGCCTTTCTCAGTCTGTGGGCCTACAGTCCTCAGCTGCTCTGTCTCTTTGTGCCATCACCCCTGCCACCATCACCTCTGCCACCATCTCTGTTGTTGTACTTTTCTGGTTAGAATCCCTCGCTCCTCTCATGAACTTCCCTCTTGATGGTCTTAGGGTCCTCTGTTCCTCAAATGACAGATTAAGTGCCCCCTCCTTTTAGTTATATCTCTTTTACATTTACAGTTGTGACAATCACCATTAGTCCTGATAACAGTTACTCACAGTTGAATTATAAAATCCTGTCCCATCATCACCAGACCCATCTGGACAAAAGGAAAGCTATTCAGTGGGGATTCTATCTTACCACCCCCCTTGTTTTACCCTAAGCACCCTCATGAGATCTTGTAAACTAGCCACTTTATGCCTTTATAGACCCCAAAAGTTGATCGCTGAAGTGTTAAGTTGCTGTGGGCTGCACTCTTGCTGGATGTTCATGTACTGGGTCTGTGTTTTCCACTCAGCACAGTCCCCAGCTGCCAGCAGCCATGACAGAGGAGTGGGTTCTAATAGGCACTACATCTGCACATTTTCATTTCAGGTATGATGAGAAGAATAAGCAGTTTGCAATATTAATCATCCAGCTGAATAACCTTTCTGCTCTATTGCTGCAACAAGACCAAAAAGTGTGAGTATATTGCTGAGCAGGCTGTATATTACCCTGTTAGTCCCAGGAGAGCACACTCTTGCCCTATCCTGCTCTGATGGTGACCCATGGTGAGTATTTCATGCATGTTATCAGGATTGAAGTTGTCAAGGATTTTATTCTACTTAGATCAACATTCAACCTCCATGGGAGCAGCAGTCAAGGCATCAAATGACATAGTATCCATGGGGCAAATCTGCTGCCAAAGACCTCTTTAGGGTTTTAAAAAGCAAAGATGTTACCTTGATGACTAAGGTGTCTGTCTGTCTGTCTACCAAAACTATGGTCTTTTCAGTGACCTCATATCCATGTAAAGTTAGATCATGAAAAACCAAAAACAAGATTAATGCATTTTAAATTGTGGTGTTAGCGAAGAATATTGAATATACCATGGATTTCCAGAAGAACAAACAAATCAGTCTTAGAAGAAATATATCGAGAATGTTCCTGAGAATAAAGATGATGAGACTTTGACCCCCTTTCTGTGTGCACATTATGAGGAGATAAAAATCATCAGAAAAGGACTTGCTGTTTAGTCAGGTAGAAAATGAGAAAAGTCATCAATAAGACAAATTGACATGACAGCCTAAGAGTGGATTCGGATATAATGATTGTGAAGGTGGTGCAGAAGTGGACATGTAATTCTGTCACACACAGAGTCACCATGAGCGTTATGTATATGAGCAACTTATACCACAAACGCCATGATGAAAATGCCAGTGTTGCTAATGTGGATCTAGGCACAGTGGCAGACATACTGGCTGTAAAGACCAGTATTATAGAGACTTTCAGTTCCTTCACAAATAGGTCCTGTGCCCCTGTCACAGACAGTCACTAGGAACAGGGTGGTAGGCAAAGACTTCATGAACTTCAATTCTCATGAAGATGAATGGCATGAATATAAAGAGATAGATCTGTTATTTTAAGAGTCAAATCTAATCACTGTGCTTCATGTACATTGAGGTTGATAGCATGGCAAACACTGGCATAGTCAGCATGCTGGTCCTTCCCATTGCAACTGTGTAGTGGTTACAAATCAGGCTGCTCACCTCAAGGTCGGCAGTTCGAAACTACCAGACATTCCACGGGAGAAAGATGAGGCTTTCTGCTCCTGTAAAGATTTATAGCCTTGGAAACCCTGTGCAGGGTCACTATGAGTCGGAACCGACTCCATGGTACTTAACAATAAGAACAGCACTCATCTATATGTCTACAAGTTTTCTGCTTTTCCATATCTCAGTGCAAGGATATCTGTGAGATTATGTCTATAAGGAACTAAACCATAAGATCTTGAGGCCAACAACAGAGACTTATAGTGTGGTCTATACCCAACCAACAGCTGGGGTGCAACATAGGGAAAGAAGGAAGGAACACAGGCCAAGTAGAAGCAAGATAAGATTGGAGCCTTGGATTGTTTTCAATGCTAGAAGTGCCAGAATGAATTACCGGCTCCATATCTCAGTGGTACTAGTTCAAGAGTAACTATAGGATAGTGTCTAGAAGTGAAATGTCGCAGATGCATTTGTAAGTTTCTTAGCATTTGCCCTCCCACCAGCAGTGTATGAGGGGCCTGTTTCCCTCAGTATATACTGAGTCCTCCATGACCCTTCTCCACATTGAAGTTTGCAGCTATCGGCATCAGCCTCCACATGCTTTGAGGTTCTAAGGTTTCAGAGGATTCAGTGGAAGGAAAAGCACTATGTTTTCTTTAGGAGTTGTAGTACCTCCATCACAAATATGTATAACCTGATAAATTCTTCAAACATTCATCCATTTTCTTGGAGATTTTCAGCCGCTGTTTAGCCTAATGCATTCACCCGCAGACCTAGGCTAATGCAAGCTCCTGCACATTTTGTCTCTCTCTAGGAACATTCGTGTGGCTATCCTTCCTTGCTCTGAAAGCACAATCTGCCTGTTCCGTACCCGACCCCTGGACGCTTCAGACACCCTCGTGTTTAATGAGGTGTTTTGGGTGTCTGTGTCCTATCCAGCCCTTCACCAGAAGACCTTAAGAGTCGATGTCTGTACCACTGACAAGAGCCATCTGGAGGAGTGCCTGGTAAGGACCGTGTCTGTCTACCTGTACACCCATCTGTCTGTCCATCCTTCTGGGGTTTGGTTCATCAATGAGATGGTGTGACAGGAACACAAGTTGTATTATCAGGCATGGTCATCTTAGATTCTAGGAAGAGAGATTCTTTCACAGAGTTCTCAGATTTATTGGGGCGATGTGGGGAGCATCTTTCATGAGAGTAAGAGTATTTGACCTGAAAGTTCTTTCTAAACTCTGGAAGATAATAGCCACATCCCACAACTTTACTGTATTGCATTTAGAGGTTGGACAAAAAAAAACACAGAATAATGAGACCAAACATACCAGGGCTCAAATCCCACCTTTACCACTTTCTATGTAGCTGAATGTCCTGGGACAAGTTACTTAACAGCTTCCATCCTCAGTTTTGTCATCTATAAAATGGGAATGATAATACCCACCTGATGCCTACTAGAAGAGTTGTCTTAAGAATTCAGTGAAATGGTGCTTGTAAAGCCCCTGGTCTAGTGCATGATGCACAGTCAGTTCTTATTGAATGGGCCATTGCTAGTCTCCTCCCTAGAACACGGCTGTGCCAACTTCCTCCTCCTCGGTCCATTGATAGGGTAGGAGATGTAGGAGCCCTGGGAACAGTTTTGTCCTGAGAAAGCCATGCCATGCCCTCAGAGTCACACAGACCCGAGTGCAGATGCCTGTTCTATCACTTACTCATAGTATGGCCTATGGGCGTGTGGCTCAGCTTTCTCATCTGTAAAATGGGGATAGGTTGATAACTCAGGAATGAGCTCAAAGAATTGAATGGCTTTATTGTCCCTCAAGCCATTTCATTATCAGTGATGAGTCTTTGAATTGTGGGCAGAGAGGAGCCAGCACAGTGCTCCCTGTGAGCTCACAGGGATCTCAGTCAGCAGCCAGCTTGGGATGGCAACTTGAAGGATTTGGCAAGTGTGGTGGATACTGAAGGACAGTGCAGAATGCTTTTCCAAACCCAGCTCCTCTAGTGAAGCATTTCTCCAGCCCTGGGTATTCCTAGAGAAGAAGAGAATCAATCCTATTTTCTTCTCCTAATTGGATGCCTTTTATTCCTCCTTCCTAATTGAAGTCTGGCCGTTGCTGGTTACCATGGCAGCAGCCAAAGCGCTCATTGCGCTGTGGCTTGTCTCCATCTGTGGCCAATGGGAAAACTACTTTCCTATACCCTGTGGGTACAGAATGTCAGGCTATCATGTTTTGGTGGCTGGAGGACGAGAGGAAGTGAGACAGGAGGAGAAAGAGCTTGTCTGATCCCACACAGAGTCTCCCCTGCATTGCTGGGGTTGTGGAATGCTACATCGGTGGCATTAAATTTAAATAAACCACTTAATCAGTAAGGCAGCAATGGTACCAGCATTGACAGTTTCCAGTGCTGGGTTAGGGCCCTGATGTAGTACTATAGGATAAGCACTGCACTGCTAACCTCACTAGCCACTAGGTCTACAGTTCAAACCCACCAGCCACTCTCAGAAACCCTAGGCAGGGTTGCTATGAGTTGGAATTGACTTTGACAACACACAACAACAACAGTGCTGGGGTAAGAACTTTTTGAACACTATTGTCACGACATCCCATGCATATATTCCCTCTATTTTACAGATCAGGGATCTCAAGACTCAGAAAGGCTAAGCAACCTGCCCAGGTCACCCAGCTCATAAATGGAGAAGCCTGGATTGTACTGTACTACCTCTAGGGGTTACCATGAGCATCTTTCATTTCCCCGGGCCTAGATAATGGTTTGGGGAAATACATGATCTTTCGTTCCCAATATTATAGACAACGGTTCTTCCAGGTGTTACAGCAAGGGTCACAGGGTTTCCAGCAGGCCCTCGGTGCCCACTACCCAACTGCTTAACTCACTACACATCTCTCAGATTCTGGTAAGGTAGCCCCCTTCCCAGGTCCTACTTATATTCCATAGTCAGTCATTGCAACAATTCCCTCCTACCCATGCTCCCTCATGCCCTTGTCTCTTTCTCACTCACTTGGGAGAGCCCCAACCCTGTCAAAGTGAAACATGCATCGCCTCTCCACCTGTGCAATTGGACAAATACGCAATCATGCTACGTTTTATAATAATCACTACCATGAAATGAGGCCCTGGGGTGGTGCTGTAGATAGCATTAGACTGTTAATCACAAGGTCAGTAGTGTAAACTCTCCAGTCACTCCTCGGAAACCCTATATACAGTCACTATGAATCAAAACGACTCAACAACACTTAACAACAACAACCCTGGTGTGGTGCTATAGGATAAGCACTGGACTGCAAACCACAAGGTTGGCAGTTCAAACTCACCAGCTGCTCTTGGAAATCCAATACGGGGTCGCTATGAGTCAGAACCCACTTGACAGCACTTAACAACAACAACAAGCCTTAACTGAGCCCTTAATCCTGTCTAGCAATTATATTTCCTCCCCTCGATCTCTTACTTTCCCACTCACCCAGATGTCTTAATTTATTTCTCCTCTCTCCTGAAAACTCCAGTCCTTCTTATCCTGACTCTTCACTGATGACCTTGATTCTTTCTCCATGAGAGATTAGGAAAAAACAAGAAAGAGCTCTCGTAGACACTGCCATCTCTCTGCTTTCTAAGGATGGCTTGTTCCCGCTCTTGTCTAAAACTAACCTCTCCAATCTGTTCTCCAGAACATCACTTCAACAGTGTCTTCAATTTTCCTTCCTGAGCTGGGTCTAGCCTATCTATCAGTTTACTAAAACCAGCTTTAAAAAAAACAAAACAAGCCTATCATCAAGTCAACTCCAACTCACGGTGACCCCATGTGTGTCCGAGTAAACCTGTACTCCACAGGGTTTTCTATGGCTGGTTTTTTTGGAAGCAGATTGCCAGGTCTTTTGTCCAAGGTGCCTCTGAGGGAAATCAAACCCCCAACCTCTACTTAAAGTTCTAGCAAACTCACATGTTAACTGTTTGGACCATCCAGGGACTCTATCAATATACCAATATGCTAGTAATTGTCCCATGTTTAAAAAAAATGAACTTTATAAATACTATTTCCATCTATTAAAGGGTCCCTTTCCTTTTCTTTATAACAAATCCTCAAAGCGGTGTTCACCTTTCTCTTTCTAGTCCTTTCCAGCTGAACTTACACCCTCTTCAAGGTCATCACTGGCCTCATGGTGACTAAATCCAGTGACCAATTCTCCATCCTCACCTTTCTTGACACAGTTGCTTTCTTTGACACAATTGCTCCTTCCATATTCCTTGACACCCATTGTCCTGATTTGTCTTCTTGGACATTTCACTCTCCTAGCTTTCTTCCCACATCACTAGCTTCTCTCATTTTGTATCCTTTGCAGATTTTCCTGCACTTCCCTGACTGTGCACAATATATCAGATAACCTTGATCAGGATTCAATCCTTGATCCTCTGCCCATTTGTATTTGCAGTCGCTCCCTATCTCATGACTACAAACGCCATCCAGTATATATCTTCTTCCTGAGCATCTCCGCTCATCTCTCAACTCCTAGGTACCACTGCCTGTTCAGCATCATCTCCTGAGTGTCTTATAGGGTTCTCAATCTAACATGTGTACAAGAGCATCCAGACCTTTCATCTTGTGTCTTCACCATCTCAGTTGATGGCAGTCTTATCCTGGCATTACTCAGGCCGGAAACCTGGGAGTCATATATAACTCCTTTCTTTTTCTCATACCCCACATCTAATACTAACCACTCTTAGCTCCACCTCAGACCCTAACCACTTCTCACCAGTTCCACTGATCCAAGGTACTATCATCTCACACCTGAATTTTTGTGTCAACCTCCTTGTTGGTCTCCCTGCTCCTGTCCTTACCTTTACATATATATATATATATATTTTTTGTTGTTGTTGTTATGTGCCATGGAGTCGATTCCGACTCATAGCGACCCTGTACAGGGTTTCAAAGGCTGTGACCCTATAAAAAGAGAAATAATCTTGTGATGGCTTTGTCTCATGTAGAATCAACACCTGAGTCCTTTGGACTGGCCTCCAAGTCTCTATAGGATCTGGCCTCTTGCTGTCTCTTGGATTTCATCTCCAAAAGTCTTTATCCAGCCTCCTTGTGTTCCTTAAATACACCACACCCACACACATACCACCCCCTGCAAAGTTTTTGCATTTACTATCCCCTCTGACTGCCATTCTCTTCACCCATATATCAGTGAGCAAGAATCGATCTCTTGATTTATTCTATGCTTTATCCAAATGTCACCTTCTCAAATATCATCTTCTCCACCCTATTAAAAACTATAGTCCCCTTCCCACTCCCATGTCCCCTTCACTTTTAGCACTTTTCATTGTATGACATTCCACTGAATCTCATAGGTTGAGGGTATGCATGTTTTTCCCACATTTTATCATCTCTGAAATCAGGATGCAAATTATACTACATGGCAGGTCATAGTTTAATTGGCGACTAGTTTATTTCTTAGTGGGGCATAAAATAATTATATATTTTTAAGTTGATGGCATCTTAGATTGGATGAAACCCAAGATTTAGTTTACTGTTGATTTTTGTCACTGTTTCTCTCAGACTATATATAGAAGCTCATGGGAGCAAGGTTTTTGTTTTTTTGTTTTTTTTGTTTTTTTTTTTTAATGTTTTATTGTGAATTGTATGATAGTTTACATGGGAGAACATTAGTTTTACATTCATCCTATCATATATCATTGCAGTGCCATGGTTACAATCCCCTCCATGCATCATCAACCAACCAAAGGGTATACCCTACAAGCCTGCCCAGCAGTCGTCAGCACCCAGCACCTCACCCTCTCTGGAGGGGAGCAGGGGTTTTGATCTGTCCTAACCCTGCTATATCCCCCAGCAAGTATAACAGTACCTAGCTGGTACATATATGCTACTCAGGAAATTTGTATTTGGTGACTAAATGAGTGAATGAATTAATACATAAATGCCCTGAAAAGGCTGATCCATTCTACCTTCAAGTTACCAGTTTCCATGGAGTTGACTCCAGCTCATGGTTATCCAGGTATGTCAGAGTAGAACTTCACTACAGAGGGCTTTAAATAGGTGTGTTTGTAGAAGTAGATAACCAAACCTTTCTTCCAAGGTGCCTCTAAATGAACTTGAACCTCCAACCTTCCAGTTAACAACAGTTGTCACAACTGTAAAAGTAGAAGTTTAGTAACATAAAGCAGGGAGTAGTTAATCTTACAGTCCAGGAACAGAGGTGCCTAGGACCATCAAGGGTGAAGAGTGTGAACAGAATGTGGGACCCTATCCAGAAAAGCAACATCACCAGAGATGAAGGCAGACATAAGGACATGGGGAGAGGAAGCAGCTGAGGAGGACTCCAGACTCATGGAAAGAGAAAGGCTGTATGCTGGCAGTCAGGAGAAAGGCTTGCAGAATGTGCCCTTGAGTTGTTTAAATGATTATATATTACCGGATATTTTTGTGTACATCAGAAAAAAAACAAACAGAGGGAAAAGAATCAAATACTGTTGGATGATGGTACATGGAGGGGATTGTAACCATTGCAATGAAATGAAATACAATAGAATGAGTGCAAAACCAATGTTCTCCAATATAAACTATCACTCAGTTCACAATAAAAGCTTTATTTGTAAATAAATAACCAATCAAAATAGTGGCTTCTGCTGGGCCAGTTAAATTCAAGGCAGAGAGCTTAGGAGGTGATGAAGTATAGCCAGAATGCTTCTTAGAAGCAAGGACGGGGAGACTTCATCTCTCATACTTCGGATATGTTGTCAAGAGGAACCAGTCCCTGGAGAAAGACATTATGCTTGGCAAAGTGTGGTCAGTGAAAAAGAGGAAATCCATCAACAAGATGGATTGGCACCATCGTAGCTGTAGTGGGCTTAAACTTAACAACAAGTTTGAGAATGGTGCTGGACCAGGCATCATTGCATTCTACTGTGCATGGGATCACTGAGTCAGAACCTACTTGACAACACCTAAGAAGAGCAACAACTGTCTTGATAGATTTTCTCAAAGGACGCAGGACAATCATGGGAGCTATTATAAAGAAATTTTAAGAAAATTGAACACTGCATTGATGGAAAAAAAGCAAGGAAATGGTTTCCATCATAACAGTGAAGTTGCTCATTCTTCAGCAAGGACTAGCCTATGAGAATTTTATTGGAAAACCTTACCCCTTCTTTTTTTTTAAGTTTTTATTGTGAATTAATTGATAGCTTACATGGGAGAACATTATCTTTACATTCATCCTATCATATTTCGTTTCATTGCAATGATTACAATCCCCTGCATGCATCATCAAACAACCATCAAACAAGGGTACACCCCGCATGCCTGCCCCCCGGCTGTCAGCATACAGCCCCTCTCCCTCCCTGAGTCTACAGTGCCCAGCTGCTCCATCTCTCCACACCACATCTCAGCCTCCATCCCTGGCATCACTGCTTCTCTGGATAGGGTCCTGTACTTCGCTTTTCTCCCTTAATGGTTCCAGGGCCTCCTGGACTGCAAAATCAGCCACTCCCCTCCTTTTGTTACATCTACCTTTACCTTTCCAACATTCAGTGTCAGACCTGATAGCAATCATTCCCTAATGAACCAAAAGAGTCTAACCCCCATCTTCTTTCACCAGCCATGTCCAGACAGGTTAGAAACCACTCAGTGGAGAGTCTACCTTTCCCCATACCCTCTGGAACTAAGTTCCTTATTGAAAGCTTGTAAGCAAGTCACTTCTTGCCTTTGTGGCACCCCCATTTTGGGTAGCCAGTGTCTAAGTTACCCATCCTTGTCAACCCTGTGTACCAAAGGGGTGGGAATGATCCTCACTGTAAAGATTTGTTGGTTCCTTTGCCCTATTGAATCCACAAGCATAGGTCAAGTTCATCAAATTGTAGTGGGTTACTCTTTTTTTTCTTCTTCTTCTTTCTTCCTCTCACCTTACCCTTTCTTTCCCATTCAGACTTCTTTTTGTTCCCCAAACTCGAAGAACATTGAAAAGGAACACTATTTGAGTTCCTCAAGGATGCCAAACTCCCGTTCTGACATGGCATAAATTGAAGAATGCAGAATTCTTCGGGGGGGAAAGGTTAGAGAGATGGAAACACTTCAGAAATGCATAGGGCTAGATGAAGGACATGTCGAGAAACAGTAGCTTCACATTTTGACATTTTCATTTAATAAAGGTTTTTATGATTTTCGTTGTTGTTGTTATAACGTGCCATCAAGTTACTTACAACTCATTACGACTCTGTATAGGATTTCCAAGGAGCAGCTGGTAGGTTTGAACTGCCAATCTTGTGGTGGTCCAGTACATTATCCTAGGATATCAAAGAGACTGTCCGATGATTTCCGCATTCCATTGGGTCACCTTTCTTTGAAATGGGCACAAATATGGATCTCTTCCAATAAGTCGGTGAGATGGTTGTCTTCCAAATTTCTTGGCAGAGATGAGTGAGTGCCTCCTGTACCGCCTCACTTTCTTGAAAGATTTTAAGTTTTATTCCATTAACTCCTGGTGCCTTGTTCTTTGCCAATTC
>NW_006408589.1:12254424-12275252 GCF_000296735.1 Chrysochloris asiatica | reverse complement strand
GCTTTTAGGGAAGGTTTTTACATTTATCTGTGGGTATCCAGGGCTCATGTATGGAATTACTAACCAGCATAACTGAATAATCAGATGAGGGACATTTTGCTATGTCAACTAGGTGGCTAAAGTCTAATCCTCAGAGCCTATGGTTTGAACGGTCAGCAACGCTTGGGCCTACAGGGCCTTGAACTCCTGACTGGGTCTGCATGGTCTGCATCAGATTCCCCCTTATTTATTATTTGTTTAAGGGACTCTAGTATAGTTTTTAAATCTCTTGTTATGGATAAGTTTTAGCAGTTTTCTTCTTACTTCTTCAGTGTCTGAGTTCCTTGGTAGATGGTTAGCTCCAAGGAGGTGGAGCCATGTGGGGACAATCATTTAGCCCCCGTACCTAACATTAAGCCTGGTGCTCAGTATGATTGACACAGTGCTCAATAAAGCTTTGATAAGTGAATAAGCCAGTGAGTGGAGTATGTGTGTGAGTGAGTGAGTAGTGAGTTATTGAAGATTGTTAGCAACTAGTCCTTTCTTTCCCAGAGACCCTCCATCTCACCTAGTTCTACTAGGTACTGTGGGGTGGATTCTGAGTTTTCAATGACTTGATTTTTCAGAAATAGATGACCAGGCTTTTTTTTTCATAATTTGCAAATGGGTGGACTCAAACTGCCAACCTTTTAGTTTAGCAGTCAGACATGTTAACTGCTGACCCCACCCAGGATTTCCCATGTCACCTTGATTGATGTTTCCCTTACTTAATTCCCCAGAATACCTTGTCTTCCCCTGCTGATACGCTCTTTGTTCATCCTTGACAGGGAGGTGCCCAGATCAGCCTGGCTGAGGTCTGCCGATCTGGGGAGAGGTCAACTCGCTGGTACAACCTCCTGAGCTACAAATACTTGAAGAAACAATCCCGAGAGCCTAAACCAGTGGAAGCCCCTGGACGCTCCCCAGGACCTGAAAGCACGGTGAGCTCAGATCCAGGTCTACTCCACCCTCCCACATCCAACCTCTGGATGTAGGAATAGGGAAGCTTCCCCCAGGAACGAGATGGATGGGCACCAGAGGTGGGAAAATGGGATAGAGACTGGTCAGGGGGTGAGGGGAGAGGAGGGCAGACAAGAAGCAGGCTCTACTGAGGAGCAGGTATCACCCCATTTGTGCTTTGCGCTCCCTTCAGTACGTTGTTTAACAGCCTTGGTCTTTTCCTAACTAAATGTGCCTGATGAAAACCTTAATTCAGGATGTATTTTTAATCAAAATGAAGAAATGTGGAGAAGCCTATGAAAGATAGACAATTAACCTTTATTGAGCACCTGCTATGTACAAGATCTATTGCTATAGTTGTTAGCTGTGATTGAATCCTTCCCCAACTCATGGCAACTTCGTGTGTGACAGAACAAAATGCATCCTGGCCCTGCACCATCCCCACCATCAGTTGAGAACTGGACCGTCAAGATCCATATTGTTTTTTATTGACTGATTTTTCAGAAACAGATTGCCAGGCCTTACTTTCTAGAGCATCTTACTTTGGGACCTCCACTGATCTGTGCAGCACCATAGCAACATATAAGCCTCTACTGACTAACAGGCAGTAGTGGTGCATGAGAGACACTGGCCAGGAAACAAATCCGGTTCTCCTACATGGACCACTGAACCACCTCTACCCTCTGCAAGATAGATAACCTGTTCTAACCTGTTCTAACCCACTCATCAAGTGGATTTCAACTCATAGCGGCCGTATAGGACAAACTAAAACTTTTCTAGAGGGTTTGCAAGGATGCTCCTCAGAAACCCCATACAGGGTCGCTATGAGTTGGAACCAACTCAATGGCCCTTTCCAACAACAACATTCTTTACAGAAGCTAACAGCCACATTTTTGTCCCCCAGAATAGCTGGTGGGTTCAAACCACTAACCTTACAGTTATCAGTGAAGCACTTAACCACTGTGCTACCAGGACTCTTGTGAGATACTTGTTGTTAAATGCTATCAAGTAAGTCCTACCTATAGCAATCCTGTATAGGGTTTCTGTGGAACAACTGGTGAGTTCAAACTGCCAACCTTGCAGTTAGCCATCCAGTGCTTATCCTACAGCACCAGACCAGGACCCCATGAAATACATGGTGGTGGTTGTGTGCCATCGAGTCAGTTCTGACTCACAGCAACCCTCTATAGGGTTTCCAAGGCTGTAAGTTTCTATGGTAGCAGAAAGCCTTATCTTTCTCCCATGGAGTGATGGTAGGTTCAAACTACTGACCTGCAGTTAACGGCCGAGTTTGTAATCCACTAGCTGCCAGGCTCTTTATCAGACACATTTGTTGTTAAGTGCCATCGAGTCAGTTCCGACTCATAGCAAGCCTGTATACGGTTTCTGAGGAGCAGCTGGTGAGTTTGAACCACCAAACTAGTGGTTCAAACCACTCTTGCGGTGCAGTGCTTTATCCCACAGAGACACACCATGAGCTACATAAAGGGGTTTATATAGAAGCAGGAGGAAGTCATGAGAAGGTCAGCGCCTTAGAGTCAAAACATCTGGGTGTGTTAGTTGGATAACAGGGATCATTCATTTCACTTCTCTGAGCCTCTATCCTTATGCAAGTACAGTGGCTCTGTAGAATAAGTACTAGATTATTGACTACAAGATTTGTGGTTCGAGTCCACCCACTGCTTCTCAGGAGAAAGATGAGGGTTTCTGCTGCCAGACTTAAAAAGCCTCAGAAACCCTACAGAGGGTTGCTAGAAGTCAGAACCAACTCTGTGACACTTAACAACAAGTATAGAATAATTATTAGGAAGATTTTTGAAAATACAGGGAAAGAGTAGTTGGTCACTGCATGATATATTTAACTGTTGTTAATTTCACATAAAGCCGTTTGAACTGCAAGGTCAGTGGTTCAAGACCACCAGCTGCTCCTCGGAAACCCTATAGACGGTCTCTATGGGTCAGAATCGACTTGACGACACTTAACAACAACAACAATCTCACATATGCCTAGTTTTAGTTTTAAAATATGTACTGTTTTCATTTGGTTGTAGCACATTTTAACTTGTTAAAATATCTTTAAACTGTTTCATGTACTTGAAAAGCCTACATCTGCTGGCTTAAGTAGAGTAGACTGGCCAGTTCCCAGCTGAACAGTGAAGCTACTTGTGAAAATAGCATGGGGGTAGCATCTTCTGACCTCATAAGGTAGAAGGAGAGTCAGCATCAGCCCAAGGCCGATGCCTGTGAGGATGAGATCAGATATGCCTCCACCTGCCGCCTTCCTTAACAGTTCTGACACCAACCATGCCTCCCACAGCACACTTTCTCTCTCAGTTGGATCAAGAATTCATCACAATTTCCACACAGAACTCACAATTATGGGGCTTATTAGGGAAGTTAACAGGTTACAGTTCAGAGTCAAAAATGCTCAAAGATAATTCTTCCAATCAGGAAAGCCGCCTTTTTCTCAGCCATGTCCACGGACAGGTGGCTCTCTGGCCCTCTGCCCCTTGGTCTGACCTCAACCCTGCTCAAGCAATATTACAAAGCTCTTTTAGAGCAGCTGATAAATTCCCCAAGGACACTCCACTCCTCAACCCAAAGGCATTAAGCTCAAGCCCCTTATGTCAGCAACCCAGGCTCCCTCAATTAAATGCCTGGTGGCACCCCACTCCACAAGTAAGCCTCCTGCCCAAATTCCCTCAGCTTTACTTGCTACGTGGGTGGGAAGTCCACTGCTCTGTCTCGTGCTTTGGCTCTTGGTATTGCTGTTGCACACCACAGCTGTATCACAGCTTTGTCTCCTGGCACTTCTTCCTTGTTGGTAGTGAGATTGAGTCCCACCTCCACCCCCTGCTTCTGACATGGCTTATTTTAAACCCAGCAGGATGACAAAACTGACCAATCCTCTCATTAGATTTCCAAGTTTGTGCATTCACAGTTAACACTGCTAACAGTAATTTACAACTGAATCCTATCAGTCAACATCTTTACTCACCTTTTCTTATACAGACCCATCAGCCAAAAGAAGTAATTCACTGAGTATCACAGTGAGTAACTGTTTTTTGGATGATTCCTGATTCATGGCTCCTGGCCATATCAAAAAGTCAAATAGAATGTGCTTACAATCCAGGTTGTCTTGCAGTTCTCTTTAGTGTCCTTCCCTTTGTCAGTACTTGGATACCTTGGACAATCACTGCCCGGAATTTCAATGAAGAGGATAGGCTGAGCTATGTGGGCAAGGACAAGGGGGTGAGAAGGAGGTCTATTGTTTCCCTCCTGCCCCTTTTCTTCTTCTTCTTGCAGTATCACCATCACTTACTGTATTTATTACTTACTGTTTTTCCCTCTTTGTTAGGCATTGTCCTTTTTATTGCATGCAGTTGACCAAGACAAACATCTAAGGATCTACATGTAATAAGTCACAAAGATAGGTCTCAAACCTAGGTCTCTCTCACTCCAAAAAGGAGACAGTGAGCTGTAAGAGTTGACCAACTTAAAAACAGACTCCTCCACTTATTGTACAGGACCTTGGGTAAGAAACATGAATCCTAGGCACCTTACTTGCCCATTCCCATTTCTCCGACTTACCAGGATGGCTGCAAAAATTAAATAAATACTACATGCTAACCATTAAAAAGGATACCTGGTATATATACCATGCGTTCAATCCTTTTCAATTCTCTTTGCCTTTCCCCAAAAGAAAATTTCAGGGATTATTATCCAGACTGGCCCACACTACCAAAAAAAATTGCAAGGCAACCATATATTCAGAAAACCACCAGATCCCAGGTTTGCTTTACTGTTAGCTGTCATTTATTGAGTGCCAATTATGTGCTAAGTACTCTTCTGGATATCTCTTATACATAGTTTCTGTTCATTAATAGCCTTTTGTAGTAATTATTAGAGAAAATGAAGTCTCAAAAAGGGTAAATAACTTTCTCAAGTCACACAGAGTTCCCCACTACAAGTCTCTTTCAGTGTAGATGGTCTTTCTCCAGGAAGCCTCCCTGGAATGCAGCCCCCAAGTTGTTTTGTCAGTCCGCCTTTGCCCCCATACCTCTAATGCTTACCTTACTCATCACTCTTAATTATTGATGATTCATGTGTTGATTCCCCCTGGCTCTACTATGATCTCCTACTATACAGAAACTTAGAATTTTGTCTCATTTACTACTATACAAAACTTTACTGTCTTCCAGAACACTGCTTCTTCTTGTTAAGTGCCATCAAGTCAGTTCCAACTCATAGTGATCCTGTATAGGGTTTCTAAGGAGGGACTGGTGGATTTGAACTGCCAACCTTACAGTGCTACAGTATCATATCAGGACTGTGTATGCAGGGAATAGTCTCTGAAGAACTTCTGGTATGATTAGAGTTTCTCATTTACCAAGTAACCTTGGTAAAACATTTAATCACTCCGGTCTTCACTTATACCCTCAGTTCACAGCGAGAGTCACAACTCTGAGAAGCACTAGTTCCTGCCAGGTAGAACCGGTCAGGGTAGACCAGATGAACTCATCAGCTTGTCTTTGCAGGATGCAGTGTCTGCTCTCTTGGAACAGACAGCAGTGGAGTTAGAGAAGAGGCAAGAGGAAAGGAGCAGCACACGGACCCTGGAAAATAGCTGGTAAGTGAAGCTTCCTTTGGGCTTCAGGAACTGGCCTGACTTGGACCTGAGCCCAGGGATGAGATCCCCAAACACCAGGGCAATCAAGAGGATTCTCCTGGGAAAACTGATAATCTCTCTCCTCATGGATTCTCTACAGACAACAACGCAATATATAGCCTGGTACAATGATTCCTAAAATCCCTTTTTAAGTTGTCACGTGTCTGTCACCTGTGTTATTTCACACATAAGGAGATATTTCACATGGAACTCTGGTGGCATTGTAGGATAAGCAAACCTCAGGGTCAGCAGTTCAAACCTACCAGTCACTCTATGGGAGAACGATGAGACTGTCGGTCTCGGAAACCCTATCTAGGGTCACTATGAGTCAGCATCAACTCCTTGGCCATAGGTGTGATATTTCACAGTCATCTTTGTTTTGATGCTCTTACATTTATTTTCATTTAAAAAGAAATTCTAAGAAGCTTTATATTACTGTAAATGGAAATTAAGTGTAATTTGCTACAAATTAAAGTCGGATGGGCAGGAATAACAGACTAAGATAAGGTAGAAATTTCTTTCTTTCTTACATGAAAAGAGAATGGGAGGAGGCAAGCCAAGGCTCCTTTGGGAGGTCCACGTTGTTCTAGGAACCAAGGCTCGGCCTCACTTTCTCTTACACTCTTTTCCTTATTGTGTGACTTCCCTCATCAAGGTTGCCTCATAGCCCAAGGCGGCTGCTGGGTCACCAGCCATTAAGTCCACCAATCATCAGGAAAGAGGAAAGACAAAAGGATGTGTCTGTGTACATTTGATCAAGGAGTGCTCCTGAACATTTCACCCAGCAACTTCTTGCTTCTCCTTGGCTGAGCTTAGCCTTGTGGTCTCCTTAACTGCAAGGGAGCTTGGGAAATGAGGTCTGTTTTATATATATATATATGTATGTATATTAGTACCGACTCATAGCAACCCTATGTACAACAGAATGAAACAGTGCCCTGTCCTGGGCCAACCTCACAATTGTTACCACAGTTGAGCCCTTTGATGCTACCACTTTACCACTCCACCTCACTGGGGGGTCTTCCTCATTTTGAGTTGTGCCCCATCAGCAGATGAAGGTCCCGCAGGCTTTACTCCCACGGACTTTATTCCATTCACGTCATCACGGCCAACTCTACTTTGAGGAGACAGCTCTTCCCTAGTTGCCTTTTGAGTGCCTTCCAACCTGAGGGGCTCATTTTCTGGCACTATATCTGACAGTGTTTCTCTGTAATTAATAAGGTTTTCAGTGACTAAATATCCTACTGAATAGTAGTTCGTCTCTCCTTCTTCCTAGTCTGTCTTCATCTAAAAGCTCATCTAAAACCTGTCCACTATGGGTGACCCTGCTGGTATTTAAAGTACCAGTGGCATAGCTTCCAGAATCACAACAACTCACAAGCCATCAAAGTATGACAAACTGACAGACAAGTGGTGGATATAATATATATATATATATATATTTATATATATGTATGTATGTATCAGGGTTTTGTTAGAAAGAATTTAGGATCTCCCTTTCTCCGCCATCGTGTGAGTGTGACTGTCTTTCATCTTCACTATGTCTTCTTGTAAAACTTTAAGGATTAAGAGATTTTTTTGCCAAAAAACAAAAGCAGAATCATCCCATTTCCAATGGATTAGAATGAAAACTGGTCATAAAATCAGGTACCACTTCAAGAGAAGACACTGGAGAAGAATGATTACCGTTCCACCATATCAAATTTAAAATTTTATAGCCATCTGGTCAATTGAATATTTATTGGAAAGCTTCTAGTTTCTTCCTTTGTTCTTATGCTTCTAAATTAAGAGATTAATAAATATGAGACCTTTGGTTTGAGGAAATTAGAGATTGCAAAAACCATGTGGGAACCATGTCTGACATCCCCTGGTTTCACAAGGGGGAAAGAGAATCAAACTCAAAATCAACCCAAGGCTGAGTCCTATGAAGCATATGCTTCCACCTTACAACCTTCCTTAGTCTTTTCTGATACCAACCATACCCCCCACAGCACTCTCCACTTCATACCTAGGTTCAATAATCCATTTCAGTGGTGACACAGAACTCATAACAATACTCAGTATTATGGGGTTTATGGTGCTATGGAATAAAGCATTGGACTGAAAGGTCGGTTGGAACCACAAAGTTGGCGGTTCAAACTTTTAAGCTGCTTCTAGGAAAACCTATAGAGGGTCACTATGAGTTGGAACCAACTCTATAGCACTTAAGCAACATGGGGTTTATTAGGGAAATTAACAGGGTGTAATTCAGGATCAAAATCAAATGAAGATGCAGAGTTCTCCAGTCAGGAACGCCTCTTATCTGCCACACTGCAGGCATGCCTCACTCTTGTCTCTGACCTCTCAGCCATGTGGTCCCTTGGCTTCATTCGCAGTTCATGGGTCTAGAGCCTGCAGCTGCTCTGTCTCTCCATGCTGTCGCCTCTGCTGTCACTGTTTTTCTAGGTAGGATCTCATGCTCCATTCATGTTCTTCCTTCTTGATGGTCCTGGGATCTCCCATTCCTGCTGCTAAGATGGCTCCTTTTAAGCCTAGCTGGATGGCAAAGCTAACCAATACCAGCCTTAGAGTCCTATATACCTTATTTGAATGGTTAACATAAACCCAATCACTTGGTGAGAATTAAGAAGACTTTGGATAGAAATGCCATATCAAGAAAATTCAAGGTACCAGAGGGATGGTTATTAGGTTCACAGTAAGCTAAGACTACCTCAGAATGTAACTGGAAAATTAAGTGAATGAAAACAAAAAAGTAATGGGGAGTCCTGGTATTGTGCTAGAAGATAAGCACTGGACCACAAGGTCAGTTTGAACCACAAGGTCAGTGATTCAAACCTACCAGTCTTTCCCTGGAAACCCTGTCTATACAGGGTCACCATGAGTCAGAACCGAATCGACGGCATTTAACAAAAATAAGTAGATATATTACTTGCTAAGCCTCTAAGCCTTGAAATCTTCTCTCCCATTATTCAAAAGGAAGTGTTTCAAAACTGTTTCATAAACCACTGCCAAGGCAAGACTTTATCCTTGATGGAATCAGAAGGTTTGGAAAAGAATTGAAAAAGGACAACTTTCTTGCTGTCTGACTCAGTGCTGTCTAATTTCCTATATACCAACAGAAAGATCTCACCACTCACTTTAGGAAATGCTGACCTAGAATCAAGACCTAGCTACCCATGTACGAACATGCACATCTAGAATCTGAGCAATACCAGCATCCAGAAGTTTACACCACACTCCTTTCCGGTCACTCTCCTCCCTCTCCAGGGAATCCAATGCCCTGACTTCCCAAATTACACAGGTCATTGTAATCATCTCTGAGCCTCACAGGGGAAATGGGTAAGTCATACTGACTTGAATGGTCATTGGAAAAAACTAATTAAAAGCTACTACTGAAGATTACAAAGGAGCTCTGGTAGCGTAGTGGTTACAAATCCGGCTGCTAACCGCAAGGTCAGCTGTTCGAAACTACCAGCTGTCTCTCGGGAGAAAGATGAGGCCTTCTGCTCCTGTAAAGATTTACAGCCTTGGAAACCCTGTACAGGGTCGCTATGAGTCGGAACTGATTCCATGGCACATAACAACAACAACTGAAGATTACAAGGAGCTCTGGTAGCATAGTGGTTATGAGTCAGGCTGCCAACATCAAGGTCAGCAGTTCGAAACTACCAGTGGTTCCGTGGGAGAAAGATGAGGCGTTCTGCCCCCGTAAAGATTTACAGCCTTGGAAATCCTATGCAGGGTCACTATGAGTCAGAACCGACACCACGGTACTTAGCAACAACAACTGAAGATTACAAGGAGCTCTGGTAGCGTAGTAGTTATGAGTTGAGCTGCTAGTCTCAAGGTCAGTAGTTTGAAACTACCAGCTGTTCTGTGGGAGAAAGATGAGGCTTTCTGCTCCCATAAAGATATACACCCTTGGAAACCCTATACAGGGTCACTATGAGTCGGAACTGACTCCAGCACACCACCACCACCGAAGATTACATGGAACCCTGGTGGAGTAGAGAGTTACATGTTAGACTGCAAACCACAAGTCAGCAGTTCAAATCCACCAGCCGCTCCAGGGAAGATGAGACTTTCTGCTCATAAAGATTTATATAGCCTTGGGAACCTTATATGGGGTCACTGTGAGTCGGAACTGACTCGACAGCACAGACCAACAGTAGCAACTGAAGATTAGAGGAGTCCTGGTTTGATACTTTAATATAAGCAGTGAACTGCTAACTGCAAGGTTAGTGGTTCAAACGTGCCAGACATTCCTTGGAAGCCCTATACAGGGTCACTGTGAGTTGGAACTGATGCAACAGCACGTAACAACTGAAGATTAGAAGAAGCCCTGGGAGCCTAATGATCAAAGTGCTTTACAGCTAAATAAAAGATCCATAGTTCGAACCCACCCCAGCCATTCCTTGGAAGAAAGATGGAAACCCTATGTTGTTGTTACATGCCATCGAATTGGTTCTGACTCATAGTGACCCTGTATAGTGTTTCCAAGAACCAACTGGTAGGTTTGAACTGATAACCTTGTGATTCGCAGAAACCCTGTGTTGTTGTTGTGTGCCATCAAGTTGATTCTGACCCATAGTGACCCTGTATGTGGTTTCTGAGGAACAGTTGGTGAGCTTGAACCACTGACCTTGCAGTTCAAACCAACTTTACAGTCCAGCATATTAACCCAGAGCGCCACACCAGGACTTCAGAAACCCCATGTTGTTGTTGTCAGGTGCCATCAAGTCGGAACCGACTCATAGCGACCCCATGCACAGCAGAACGAAACAATGTCCGATCCTGGGCCAACCTCACTACCGCTGCCACACTTGAGTCCATCAATGATGCCACCTGGCCAATCCATCTCGTTAGGGGTCTTCCTCTTTTTCTCTGACCCTCCACCTTACCCAGCATGACATCCTTCTCCAGCGACTGTTTCCTCCTGACAATATGTCCAAAGTATGAGAGATGAAGCTTAGCCATCCTGGCCTCCAAGGAGCACTCTGGCTGCGCTTCTTCCAAAACAGATCTATTGGTTCTTTTGGCAGTCCATGGCACTTTCAGTATTCTCCTCCAACACCACAACTCAAAGGCATCAATTCTTCTACGATCTTCCTTATTCACTGTCCAGCTTTCACATCCATATGAGGCTATTGAAAACACCATGGCCTTGGTCAGGCGCACCTTAGTCCTCAAGACATCTCTGCTCTTCAATACTTTAAAAAGTTCCTGTGCAGCAGATTTGCCCAATGCAATACGTCGTTTGTCCAGTAGGGTTACTCACGATCAGAATCCATCCGATGGCAGTGGTTTGGAGTGAAGATTAGAATCTTTGGGTGGTACAAACAATTAATGCATTTAGCTATTATCTAAAAGATTACAATTTGAATCTGCCCAGAGGCATCTTGGATGAAAGCCCTGACAATCTACTTCCAAAAGAATCAGCCACTACAAAGCACAATTCTACTGTGACACTCATGGGGGCACCATGAGTCAGGATCAATTGACAGCAACTGTTTTGTGTTTTGGTTTGATGAGGATTAAGTGCAGAGTACATAGTAGAAGCTCAGTAAGTGCAGACATTATTAGGAAAAAGAGAAGGAACATTGCTTCCTGGAATGGAAAAGTGCAAACCCCATCTAGGAAGGAATGACCACAGCCTAGGTAGGAACTGTGCCATTTGGGAGGAAGTATAGATTGGGCGCCAGTGGGTGCGCTTTCAAAGCAGACAGGAGTGAATTCCTAGTGTAGCTCAATCAATTTACTGTGAGAGCCACGGTCTGGGTGTGGCCTGAACTTAAGTATGTTTTAAAAGCTTCGCGGGTGATTCTAATGAACGACCTGGGCTGTTTAGAACCACAGCTCTACACCTCCAGTTCCTCTTCTCTGAAAGAGATTTTTTAAAATACTAACGACTGCATCATGGGGTGTTTTCATCAAATTATACATGGTGAGCACTTACCACAGCCCTTGACAAGAGCGTGCACTCAATAACTCTTCTCTTTTATTATTCTAAGGATCCCTGGTGGCACAATGGTTAAGCACTTGGCAGTGAACCTTAAGGTTGGCACTCCGAACCCACCATCTGCCACAGGAGAAAAGGACTGGTAATCTCCCATAAAGAATTTTCTGGGGACCAAAAAAAAAAAAAAGAATCTTATGGGTCAGTTCTACTGTGTCACCTAAGGTCAAAATCAACTCAGTTGCACCTAACGAAAACATTATTTTTCTGTTGTTGTCAAGTTGACTCTTGACTCATAGCCACACTGTGTAGAGTTTCCAAGGAGCAGTTGGTAGGTTTGAACCACTGACATCGCATTTAGCAGTCCAGTCTTTATCCCACAAGGACACACCAGGTCTTCATTTTTATTGTTATGTTAATTGCTGGTGAGTCAGTTCTGACTCAGAGTCAGTTCTAACTCATAAAGATCCTGTATAGGGTTTAAAACATTATTTTTCTGTTGTTGTCAAGTTGACTCTTGACTCATAGCCACACTGTGTAGAGTTTCCAAGGAGCAGTTGGTAGGTTTTAACCACCAACCTTGCAGTTAGCAGTCCATTGCTTATCCTACAGCGCCACACCAGGACTACTACTCTTAGTACAATCCTATTTGAGGCCTTCGGTCTTAAGATCTCTTTAATTCACTCCAGAGGTTGGCAACTGTTTTCTGTAAAGGACTAGATGGGAAATGATTTGCTTTGTGGTGCCATACTGTCACCTCTGCCTCTGTGGTATGAGAGCCCCATAGACAATGTGCAAACAAATGGCCATATCTGCCTTCCAGGGGAACCTCAGGTAACAGACACTGGAGCTTCCATTTGATATCATTTGCACAAGTCATCAAATACCTTTTCTTTCACCATTAAAAATATAAAAGCTATTCATTCCTGTTGGACTATCCAAAAACAGGCAATGGGCTGGATTTGGCCCACAGGCCCTGTAGATGGTAACCCGTTTTTTCCTTCACTATTGCATTATGATAAAGACTATGGCAAGATTTCTGAGGTTTTGTCTGTTTTAGGTTTTCTCTAAATTGCCTCAGCTTCCCTCTTTACCTCTCTCCCTCAACTCTTCAGTCTCCCTCTCTTCCCTTTGTCTTCTGCTTTATTTCTTATTCTCTTATTTGTTCTTTCTCCCTTTCTATCTAACTTTCCTCCCTCCTGTCTTTCTCAATCATTCACTAGATTTCTTTCTTGGTCTTTCTCCCCCACTTCCTCTCTTACCTCTCTCTCCTCTAGCTTGCTGTTTCCCCATGCTGTCTCCCCCTCTCTGGACCACTGCTGTGCTCAGCTGTGCTGAGATTCATATGGGTGAAGATCTGATGCCGGAAATAGTCCCAGGACCTGCCTGCCAAATCCCTGGCACAAGATCAGTGGTTTCTGCCAAATTCCAAGCTTGTGTTGAGACTTTTCACACCGTCTCCTAGCAACTGCCTTCTGTTCTCTCTCCCTTTGTGGCCCCCTCTCTCTCCACCCCTTGCCATTCAAACTTCCCCCAGACACTGACTTACAAAGAGGGCTGGGGATCCCAGAGCTGCTGTACTGGGGTTAGTCCATCTGCAGTTCCCTCCCCCAGTCGCGAGACTTTTTTTTAGTGCCTGCTCAGAGCTGTTGTCCAATGTGGAGTTCTCCTAGACACTTGCCCCGGTTCTAATTCATACTCCTCCCTCAGCACCCAAGGCCTAGTGTACCATTTTGGTCCCTTCTTTTGTTTGTTAGGTTTAGTTACTACATGCAGTCAGAAAAATTCCATTATCTTTCAATTCCACTTTGCAAGCAAAGCAAAATTCTAAGCGTATCAGAAAATATAGGTGAAATGATCACAAGGCTAGAATGAAAAATTCATGGAAAAATTCCATTCCCTTTCAATTCTATTTTTTGTTTTGTTTTGTTTTTTTCTTTTTAACGCTTTATTGTGAATTATATGATAGTTTACATGGGAGAACATTAGCTTCACATTCATTCTATTGTATCAATGCTATTTTTCACAAATTTTTTTAAGCCCCCTCCTATTCCACGGGAGAAAGATGAGGCGGTCTGTTCCCATAAAGATTTACAGCCTCAGAAACCCTGTGTAGGGTCACTATGAGTCGGAACCAACTCCACGGTACTTAACAACAACAACAACCTATTTTGCTAACTATGAAACGTGTGTGTTTGTCTAACATAGACATTGAAAAGAGGTGTTTCTAGAACCTAGGTTGATGTGTGTTTTTAGACTAATTCTCAAATAAGATTGAACTAGTAGATGCTCCAGGAGCCCTGGCAACAGAGTGGGTTACACATTGGGCTGCTAACCACAAGGTCAGCAGTTCAAATCTGCCAGCCACTCTGCAGGAGAAAGATGAGGCTTTCTGCTGCCATAAAGATTTACAGCCTCGGAAACCCTATTCAGTTGGAACCGACTTAACGGCACGCAGCAGCCACCGCAGTAAATTACTCTACCAGCAACAGCTGAGAGTACTGCTTAAAAGAACCGATTGTCATTGAGTCTAGATTCCAGTTCATTGCCACCCAACATGGGTCAGAGTAGGACTGTGCTCCATGTTGTCTTTTGTTTAGTTTTGAACATTTTATTGTGCTTTTGATGAAAGCTGACATAACAAATCAGTTTTCCAATCAATAATCCATACACAAATTATCCCATGACATTGATTTCAACCCCACCAATATGTCAGCATCTTATCTCCCTCCTTCCCCGTTTCCATTCATCTGGTTTTTCTGTCCCTCCCCACTAGCTCATCTTTGGTTTGGGGCAAATGTTGCCCTTTTGATCTCCTAGGGTTGATTGTTGTTGTTGTTGTTGTGTGGTGTCAAGTTGGTTCCAACCCATACCGACCCTATATAGGGTTTCCCAGGAGTGGCTAATGAGCTTGAATCGCCAACCTTGCAGTTGAAAGCAGCCTTGTATTCCACCATATTAACCCATAAGCTCCACACCAGGACTCCTGAGGTTGGTTAAAATTAAGAAATAAGGGAGCATATTCTTCCCAGGTGTTTTTGTTTTATGTAGCACTGTAGGATCAGCACTAAACTATGAACCACAAGGTCAGTTCAAACCCACCAGGTAATCCTTGGAAGCCCTATGTAGGTTCACTATGAGTCAGAACTGACTCTACAGTACTAACAACAACAGCATCTATTAATTGAATAAAAGGTGGCTTCTGAGAGTGTCTTCAGTTTCAAGTCAGAAAGTTGCCTTAGGACAAGCCTTTGTTGTTAAGTGCCATCAAGTCACTTCTGACTCATAGCGTCCCTGTATAGTGTTTCTGAGGAGCAGCTGGTAAGCTTGACCCACTGACCTTACTGTTCAAACGACCCTGCAGTCCAGCATATTAACCCACAGTGCCACAGGAGTTCATATAGACTCTTTCAGACCAGTAAGTCTGTTCTCTTTTAAAAGAAAAAAAATTTTTTTATTCTATATTTTTTATCCATTCTAACTGGGACTTTTTTCTATTTGGCCCTGGTCCGAGTGGTCAGTAGTGTTAGCAGAACACCATCTAGTTCTTCTGGTCTCAGAGAAGGCTGTGGGTGACTAATCCTTCCATATGGTTTTTAATGGTTAATCTTTCAGAAATATATTGCAAAACATTTCTTGCGAAGCACTTCTGGGTAGACTCAAACCTCTAACCTTTCAGTTAGCAGCTGAACATTTTAACAGTATTATCACCTACTCCTTAAATTTACCTTCACCCTTTCTAGCACTTATAATCAAACTACTGTCTTAATATTAAAAATGTACTTTTTAATCCTAATGTTGTGCAGTGCCATCAAGTCAGTTCCAACTCATAGTGACCCTGTATAGGGTTTTCAAGGGGCAGTTGGTGAGTTTGAACTGCCGGCCTTGCGATTCAAACCAATCTTGTGGTCCAGTGCTTATCCTACAGCGCCATGTAATAGACAGTGATAAACTGACTTCAGAGTGTGAATTGGCTGCTCTGATTGACACTTCCCACAGAGGTATGACTGATTCCTTACTTTCCCTAGCACTTGGCATTATCATTTTTGCCAGGCCAATGGGTGAAAAGAGATTGTCTATTTTAGTTTATCTTTTATTCTCTTTACAGTTAAGATGGAGTGTATTTTGTTATGGAAATACTTAGAGCAAAATAATTGACCTCTTAACAGTTCAGCTGGGTTGGAACTTAGGTTGGAATCCTAGATCCACCATTTAGTATTCTTTTGACATTGGACAAGACAGGTCAGCTATGTGATCCTCAGTATTTTCATCTGTGAAACGGAGATAATCTCCATTATCTCTAGCTGCTAGACCTCAGCATAGCATCTAGAGCCAATCAAGCCCACAATGAATACTTGCTAATCTGGCTTTGCAGAATTCCTTTGTGGAGTTGTTCCCTGTGTAATCACATGTTTAATGGCTATTTTATTGGTAGATATTGGGTCTGTTGGGGTAAAAAGGAAGAACAAAGTTCCCTCCAACTAATTCCATCTAAGTGCAGGGGAGCTTCTAATCACAGTATTGGATACGGTGATCCAAGATCTATTTTCCCTACTGGGAAAACCCTGTTATATTTATCCACAGTCACACTGGGCCAGCTAGCTCAATTTCATAGTCTCTGCCTTTGGCTGGAATTCTATTGGCTCAGCATGGTAACACAGCCTCATACTGATAAGAAACCAAGCAGTTATAAGTGTCAATAAGAAATAAAGATGGAACTAAAGATAAATTACAACTTAACAAACCAGCTTCTAGCAAGTGGACTCCTTTGATTCCATGTGTGCCAGAGTAGAACCATGTTCCATAAGGTTTTCAATGGCTGATTTTATTGATTTTGTAAGCAGATCACAAGCGTTTTCTTTTGAGGTGCTTCTGGGTGAACTCAAACCTCCAACCTTTTAGTCAGTAGATAAGTGCATTAGCTATGTGTGCCACTCCACTAGTAATAGATGCCTAATTAGCCACATCAATTCTTCCAACCCTAGAGTCCATGGGGAAAGGAGTAGTCCCTAAAATAAAGTGTCTTCAATGGATGGTGCTGGAACAACTGGGTATCTATAAGGGAGAAAAAAAACATTGATCCTTACCTTGTTGTTGTTGTTAAGTGCCATCAAGTCAGTTCCAACCCATAGCGACCCTGTATAGGGTTTCTGAGGAGCAGCTGGTGAGTTTGAACTGCCAACCTTGCAGTTCAATGGCTTTGTAGTCTGATGCATTAACCCACAGCGCCACACCAGGACCCTTACCTTACACCATATATAAAAATTACTCTGTTATGCATCATAAAGCTAATAAGCATAAAAGCTAAAGCTAAAAATTCTTAGATATAGGAGAAATGCTTTTCAGACTTGGGGCAGGCAAAGATTTTTTAGATAGAAGATTAAAAGAAAAAAATGATAAATTGGATTTACATGGAATATTAAAAGCCGAAAACATTTTTAAAATGATAATTCAGATTTAGATAGAATATTAAAAGCAGAATATATAAAAGAAAAAATGTTGGATTGTTTCAAAATTTAAGACCTCTGTTCTTTGGACGATGATGTTGTTGTTAAGTGTCATAGAGTTGATTCCAACTCATAGTGACACTGTATAGGGTTTACAAGGAGCAGCTGTTAGGTTTGAACTGCCACCTTTTTAGTTCAAATTGACCATGTGGTCCAGTATTTATCCTACAGTGCCACAGATAGGACATTTAAAAACAAAAATCCCACTGCCATCGAGTTGATTCCAACTCATAACAACCTTATGTGGGGTTTCTGAGGTTGTAAGTCTCCCTTTTCTCCTTTAGAGCAGCTGGTGGATTTGAGCTGATGACCTTAGCAGTTAGCCGTCCAACACGTGATCCACTACTATGCCATCAACAACACAATTTTTTTAAATGGGCAAGAGTTTCTGACATATTTCACAAATGGAAATATATGAATGGTCAATAAGCACATGAAACAATCCTCAACAGAAAAATGCAAATTAAAATCTCGAGGAGGTATTAGTACAGATGTAGTAGAAGGACTAGATTTAAAGACTGACGGTTGTTGTTAAATGCCATCAAGTCAGTTGTTTGCTACTCATAGAGACCCTGCATTGGAATTCCAAGGAGTGACTGGTGGGTTTGAACCACTGACCTTGCAGATAGCAATCCAGTGCTCACCCTACAGTGCCACACCAGGATTCCAATATCAAGTTTAAATGAAGAAGTGAACTCTCACACCATTATTAGAGGGAATGTAAAATGGCACAACCACTCTGGAAAAGCTTGTCAGTTTCTTCAAAAGATAATCTTATTCTTACATGTGATTTAGCAATTCCACTCTCAGGTGTATGTCTAAGAGAAATGAAAGCATATCTATACAAACATTTGCGGGAGCTTTCATCTTAATGACTAAAAAAGTGGAAATAGTTCAAATGGTTATCTACTGATAAATGGCTAAACAAACTGTGAATGGCTTAACAAATTGTAATGTATCCATCTAATGGAATATTACGAGTTGCCGAGGAGTCAATTCTGACATGGCGACCCATGTGAGTCAGACTACAACTGTGCTCCATAGGGCTTTCAATGACTGATTTTTCCAAAGTAGATTCCCAAGTCTTTCTTCTAAGGTGCCTCGGATAGACTTGAACCATTTACACCCTCCTGGGGGTTCCAATAGAATGTTCCACCCACTGCTACCCAGTCAATTCCTATAAAATACCAATAAAATAGTGACACCTGGGAAGAATGTGCTCCTTAGTTCTTAGTTCTAATCAACCCTGGGAGATCTAAAGAGCAACATTTACCCCAAAGATGAGATAGCAGGGAGGGACAGAGAAACCAGATGAGTGGGCATGGAGAAGGAGGGGAAGGCAAGGAGGAGGAGGCTGACATATTGCTGGAGTTGAAATCAATATCACAGAATAATTTGTGTATGAATTATTGATTGGAAAGCTAATTTGTTATGTAAGCTTTCATCAAAAGCACAATAAAATGATAAAAACAAAACATTCACAACTACAGTAGTAAGGTTTGCTCACCATGAAATGGTCAGCCATTCAAGATCGAAAGGACAACGTTTACCTAAGGACAATAGTTCAGAAGAGCTGGGAAGGAAGGTGGAATGGAAATATGAACCATAGGTCTGAAGTAGGATAACTGCTGTTACATGGAGGGGATTGCAATCATTGAGATGACATGAAGTGTATTATTAGTTGAATGTACAACTGATAATCTTGTCTGTAAACCTTCTCTCAACTCACAATACAAAGTTCCAAAATAAAAACAACAACGTGCAGCACAGTTCTACTCTGACACATGTAAGGTGTCAGCGAACTAGAGTCAAGCCTGTGGCAACTGATCAGGTTAAGAGGTGATCTCAACTCTTGCTGGTGGAGCATTTACTGCTGCTACTGAGTGCCATCAAGTCAGTTCCAACTCATAGTGACCTTATATAGGGTTTCCTAGGCTATAAATCTTCATAGGAGCAGAAAGCCTCATCTTTCTCCCATAGAGCAGCTAGTGAGTTTGAACTACCAACCTTACAGTTAGTTGTTGTTGTTAGGTACCATCCAGTTGGCTCCAACTCATAGCAACCCTGTGCACAACAAAACAAAACACTCCCTTGTCCTGCATCATCCTCACAGTGTTACACTTGAGCCAGCCCACTGCTGCTGCCATTGTGCTAATCCATCTCACTGAGGTCTCCCCCTTTTCGCTGCCTTTCTACTTTACCAAGTATAATGTCCTTCTCCAGAGACTGGTTCCTCCCGATAACATGTTCGAAGTATGAGAGAGGACCTCTCACCATCCAGGCTTCTAAGGAGCATTCTGGCAGTATTTCCAACATAAATTTGTTTGGTCTTCTAGCTGACCATAGTACTCTGAATATTCGAATCCAATGTCATAATTCAAATGCCTCACTTCTTCTATGGTCTTTCTTATTCATTGTCTAACTTTCACATGCATATGTGGCTATTGAAAATACTATGGCTTGGGTCAAGCATGCTATAGTCCTCAAAGTGACATCTATGCTCTTGAACACTTTACAGTGGTCTAGTGCAATCAATCAATAAAAATTTTTTTAAAAAAGGTCTAGTTCAATAGACCTTTTTTAAAAAAATTAGGCTAATACATTGGCCTAATGCTATGTATTGTTTGATTTCTTGACTGCTGCTTCCATGAGTATTGATTGTGGATCTAAGCAAAATGAAGTCTTTGGCAACTTCAGTCTTTTCTCCATTTATCATGATGTTATTTATTGGTCCAGTGGTGAGGATTTTTGTTTTCTTTACATTGGGTTGCAATCCATACTGAAGGCTAGGGTCTTTGATCTTCATCAATAACCATTTTAAGTCCTTTTCTCTTCCAGAAAGCCAGGTTGTATCATCTGCATATCACAGTTAATGAGTCTTTCTTCAATCTCAAAATCATATTATATTTCATATAATCCAGCTTCTCAGATTATTTGCTCAGCATGCAGGTTGAATAAGTATGGTAAAAGAATATAACCATCATGCATAATTTTCCTGATTTTAAACCATTCTGTGTCCTCTTTTTCTCTTCAAACAACTGCGTCTTGGTATATACACAGGTTCCTCCTGAACACAATTAAGAGTTCTAAACTACCCATTCTTTGCAATGTTATCCATAGCTTGTCATGATCCACACAGTCGAAAACCTTTGCATAGCCAATAAAGCACAAGTAAACATCTTTCTTGTATTCTCTGCTTTCAGCCAAGATCCATCTGACATCAGCAATGATATCCCTCATTCCACATAGCCTTCTGAAACCAGCTTGAATTTCTTTCAGTTCCCTGTTGCAGTGGTTTTTTTAATTATCTTCAGCAAAATTTTACTTGCTTGTGATATTAATGATATAATTCAATAATTTCCACAATCCCTTGGGTTACCTCTCTTTAGAATGGGGCACAAATATGGCCAGGTAGATGACTGCCAAATTTCTTGTCATAGATGAATGCATATCTTCAGTGTTTCCAAAGTTTGTTGCAAGTTTCACTTTGTATTTCGTCAGTTCCTAGAGCCTTGTTTTTTGCCAATGCCTTCAGTGCAACTTAAACTTCTTCCTTTAATACCATCTGTTCTTGATCATATGTTGCCTCTTGAAATGGTTGAACATTGGCCATTTCTTTTTGGTATAGTGACTCTGTGTATTCCTTCCATCTTCTTTGATGCTTTCTGCATCAAACAATATTTTGCCCCATTGTTGTTGTTAGGTGCCATCGAGTCAG
>NW_006408589.1:12231104-12253449 GCF_000296735.1 Chrysochloris asiatica | reverse complement strand
GCGTAGTCAATAAAGCACAGGTAAACATCTTTCTGGTATTCTCTGCTCTCAGCCAAGATCTACCAGACATCAGCAATGATAATCTCTTGTTCCACGGCCTCTTCTGAATCCAGCTTGAACCTCTGGAAGTTCTCTGTCAATGAATGCTTGCAGCTGTTTCTGTATTACCTTTAGTAAAACTTAACTCGCATGGGATATCTTTCAATATTTCAAGTCGAGGCTTGAATTTTTTTCTGTAATTCTCTCAGCTTGGGAAATGCTGAGCTTGTTCTTCCCATTTGGTTTTCTAACTCGCAGTCCTTGCACATTTCATCATGGTCAACTCTACTTTGAAGAAGGTATCTCTTCCCCAGCAGTACTTTGAGTGCCTTCCAACATGAGGAACTCATCTTTATGTACCATAATATCTACCATTCATAGGGTTCTCAGTGACATACCATTCAGGAGTAGTCCACCTCTCCTTCTTCCTAGTCTATTTTAGTCTGGAAGCTCAGCTGAAACCTGTCCACCATGGGTGACCCTGCTGGTATTTAAAATTCAGTGACTTAGCTTTCACCATTACAGAAACACACTAAGCACCATATGATAAACTGACAGATGAATGGTGGTTGCAGTTAGTAGTCCATTGCTTATCTTACAGTGCCACTAGGACTTTTTAGATTATGTAGATTATGACACAGCTATAAAAAATTGCAAACTACCTACACACATACCAACATGATGAATATAAAAAATATGCTGAGTGAAGAAGCCAGACACAAAAGAGCTTACTTCATGGATATGAAACTCACAAGAAGCAAATCTATAGTGATAGTGGTCAGATCAGCAATTGCCTGAGGCTAGTGGTCAGGGGTGGGAGCACTAAGTGGGAAAGCCTTTTATGGTGATGAAAATGTTCTCTGTCTTGATGGTGGTAATGGTTGCACAGATGAGTACATTAGTCAACAGGCAACAAAGTGAACACTAGAAATGGATGCTTCTTATTGCACAGTAAAACCTGCGAAAGCCAAGACCTATATAAGGCGGAAACCTGTCAGAGAAGAAAAACACAAACATTTTCCACTAATACAAAGTGACAGAAAAGTGGCCAGGCAGTATCCGGTCAAAGGCAGGAAACTTGTGAGACCTGGAAGAAAAACTAAGTCATTTCAGCTCTTACAGGTTTCACTACACATAAATTGTTGTTGTTAAGTACCGTGGAGTCGGTTCCGACTCATAGCGACCCTGCACAGGGTTTCCAAGGCTATAAATCTTTATGGGAGCAGAAAGCCTCATCTTTTTCCTGCAGAACAGCTGGTAGTTTCGAACTGCCGACCTTGAGGCTAGCAGCCCGATTCATAACCACTACAGTACCAGAGCTCCTTATACCTAACTAAAACTGATTTTTTTCAAGACACTGCTCTGAGTTCTCTAAATGCCTGGACGCCAGGTCATTAGCCAGCAAAGCAGAGTGATCTCTGAGAGTGTGACCCTGCCGTGTGTCATCACAGGAGGTATGATGAGGAGACCAGCGAGGATGAGGCAGCAGCGGAGGAAGAGGAGGGAGAGGAAGACGTGTTCACTGAGAAGGCCTCACTGGATATGGATGAGTGCCCAGCAGCATTAAAGGTAGAGAGGGCTGGGTGAGGGGGCAGGGGGCGCTATATCTGGGCAGTGGTGATCAACCCTCAGAGCATGGATAGCCCACAAAGGTTTGGGACAAGTTCCTAGGAGACAGGTCCTCGGATGGGGTAGCTTGCAGAAGGCTATATGGGAGTATCCCTATCTGTCCATTGGATCATTTCAACGGCAACAGTCCAGCCTTGCCTCTCTCATCTCTCCTGCCCTCTGCAGATCCCTGATTCTCTGAACAGAATGCAAACTTTGCCATCAAATGGGTCTGATTTCAAATCCTGCCTCAGCTACTTTCTTCCTCTACAGTCTTAGGCAGATCACTGCATCCTTCGGGAGCCAAACCTACTAGCCCCTCTGCAGGAGAAAGATGTGATAGTCTGTTTTTATAATTTTGCAACCTTGGGGCACTTCTGTTTTGTCCTACAGAGTCCTTATGAGTCAGAATGAATTCTTCAATGGCTTCAAGTGGGCATGATGGGTTCTAAAGCTTGGAAGGAATGGATTTCTTCATTTGGGTCTGTCCAAGTGCAATTGGCAAAGGGATTCCAATCAAGCTCTCTTTGTGTCCTGCTCCCCCACTGCTCTAGGGCTGCATGCTCTAACAGGACTCACTCCCCGTGAAGCTCCCTCTGTTCTTTCCACCTGCTGGAACCCCTGGAAAGAGAGCGCCCTGTTTTGCTTAAGCAGGGCACCTGCAGGTGGAGGTACAGGCTGTGCATCTCACAGAGGTGCCCAGGTGAGACACCTGGAAGAGAACTTGGGGCCTTCTAACTACTTCACACCAAGTAGACTTTTATTTAAAAATCCTCCAGCCAGAAAGGTACACACCTTTTTCAAAATCGCACCAAGGCTCTATTTAGTTTTACCTTTTGGTGTATTTGTGTATCCTCTACTGGTTGACTCTAGTGAAGGAAAGCAGAAAACCTGATGACCCAGTTTTTAAAACTTTGACTGATTGCATCCATAATGGCAAGAAATCATCTGCAATCTTGGGGAGGGCAGCAGAGGCCTTGGGTGTACCTCTATCAAAATTTGTTTGGCACACAAAACTCCAGGAGGTGAAGTCCAGAGCATCAGTACATGAGTTAGGGCTACTGCTCATGTGATTTTGTGTGTGAATGTGCTCCCACTAGCTCCAACCACAAGTATCATTGGGAAGGGGACCAGCACATCTGCCCTTCAATGCCATCCTGGCTGGGCTGAGCTGAATTCATCAAACAGCTAGAACCGAAGAAGCTCCCAGCTCTGTCTGTGGACCAAAAAGTGAGGGGTAGGAGCTGCTAGTGTCCATGGGTCTTGGGTGAGTGACTAAGGACTTGTAGAGACTGGTGGTCTCAAAGTTGTGACTTCTTCCTCAGGTGGACAAAGAGACCAACACAGACACACCAGTCCCATCCCCGACTGTGGTGCGGCCCAAGGATCGGCGGGTAGTGAGCACCCCATCCCCAGGGCCATTTCTTCGAGGGAGCACCATCATCCGCTCTAAGACTTTCTCCCCTGGGCCCCAGAGCCAGTACGTGTGCCGGGTAAGCAAGTGTATACGTCACCTGAGTCTTGGGCTTAAGTAATATGTTTGTGAATATACTTCCTTCCCTTCCACCTTATGTTGTTGTTGTTGTTAGTTGCCATCTAGTCAGCACCAACTCATAGTGACCCTATGTAAAACAGAACGAAACACTGCCCAGTCCTGGGCCAACCTCACAATTGTTGCCACGCTTGAGCCCATTGATGCTGCCACTTGGCCAATCTATCTTGCTGGAGGTCTTCCTCTTTTTCTCTGACCGTCCACCTTACCAAACATGATATCCTTCTCCAGAGACTGGCCCCTCTTGACAATATGTCCAAAGTATGAGAGATGAAGTTTGGCCATTCTGGCCTCCAGGAAGCACTCTGGCTGTACTTCTTCCAACACAAGCATCTTGGTTCTTTTGGCAGCCCATGGCTTGGGTCAGGCACACCTTAATCCTCAAGCTGACATCTTTGTTCAATCCTTTAAAAAGGTCTTGTGCAGCAGATTTTCCCAATGCAGTACACTGTTTGATTTATTGACTGCTGCTTCCATGAGTGTTGATAGTTGATCCAAGAAGAATGTAGTCCTTGACAGCTTCAATCTTTTCTCCATTGATAAGAATGTTGTTTATTGGTCCAGTGGTGAGGATTTTTGTTTTCTTTACATTGAGATGCAATCCATACCAAAGGCTGTGCTCTTTGATCTTTATCAGTAAATATTTTAAGCCCTCTTCACTTTCAGCAAGCAAGGTTGTATCAATTAAGTTCCGTCAAATCGATTCCATCTCATAGTGACCTGTATAGGGTTTCCAAAGAGCAGGTTTGGAAACTGACCTTGCTATTCAAACCACCCTTGTGTTCCATCCAGTGCGTATCCTACAGCACCACACTAGGACTCCCCTCTACCCTATAGAGCCATTAAACAAGAACTAAAAGTATAAAGGACTTCTGGTGTGGCATGGTTGGATAAGCACTGGACTTTGAACCACAAGGTCAGCGGTTCAAACCCACCAGCTGCTACTTGGAAACCCTATCAGGTTCACCAACAACAATAGAAGCATAAAGAGCATTCCAATAAAGTCGCCACAGAAATTGAGACGAAAAGCACCTGTGGAACTTTACCTATGTTAACCTTCCCTTTACTTGTCTCTTGTTATGAGAGGGAGGAGGTTCTCAGTATCTTATTCTTGTTGATAGTGCTGTGGAGTCAGTTCCAACTCATAGCAACCCTGTATAGAATTTCCATGGAGCAGCTGGTGTGGATTTGAATCACCAACTTTGCAGTTAGAAGTCCAGTGCTTAGCCTACATCACCACACCAGCACTCCTCTTCATATCTAGGACCTACAATTATAACATTGAGAAGCTGACTTCTCATAACTTGAAAATTTTCACTAATTTCTTAGCTGTTACTGTTATTGTTAGCTGTCATCGAGTCATCTCCCAATACTTGGCTACCCTTCTTCACACAATGGAATGCAATTTTGCTTGGTCCTGTACCATTTCCACAATCAGTTGCAAATTGGACTGTTGTGATCCATAGATTTTTTCACTGGCTGATTTTCAGAAGATTGCCAGTCCTTTCTTCCTATTCTTAGTCTGGAAGTTCCACTGCAGCCTGGTCACAGCAATGTGCAAAGCCTCCACTGACAGACAGGTGGGGGTGTGCTTGAGACACATTGAGCCAGGGTGAAATCCAGGTCTCCTGCCCCTTCAGTTTCATTCCCACTCCACATTTCTTGCCATGCCTCCCAATGATAACCTAAGCCCCTCCCTTTCATGTCAAGTCCCTAGCTAATTGTTTGCAGTTGTGAGCATCTGAGAAGGTAATCTAGCACAGTATGTGTTGGCTGTAGACCTTATAAAAGGCACCGGATTTCTTGAAATCGCTGAACATTATGTTGGGGGAATTCCTGAATCACAGGTGAAGGATCTTGCAATTAAACCCGCTCAGAAGTGAAGAAGAGAAAAATTCAATCAGTGTTTCAAAAGTGAATAATTTAAAGGATTTAGAAAAGCCCTTAGGATAATAGATAAAACTCTGTTTTTTTTTGCAAAAAGTACTGCCTTTAGGTATGAGCAGTGGAAATCAAACACAAGTATAGAATGTCATTCGTCAGGAGAATCACACTAAAAGAAATTAGTGCTTAATTTTTTTTTTTTTATCATAACTAGAAGGTGGTTGTAATTTTGTGAAACGGAAACTATAAGATAGCGTCGCTTTTCTAAAGTGTTTTTTTCTTTTCAAAGGCTCAAACTCCCGCAACCACCACCACCACCAATATTTACTATCAAATGCTGGTTTCCTGTTTAAACAAATTCACTTTTCTTTCCAGAATTTCATCCTTGGATAGCAAGGAGCTCCAGTCCCATCTGTAGCATGCCTGCACTACACAGGGTACTTCACGTGTTTTATTCTCAGTATTACTTAAAATGACAAGGCACTGGTAGCTCAGGTTTAGCGCCCAGCCATCTACCTCCTTCTCAAGTGGAGGATAGCATGGTGCTGTGATGCTGAGCAGGTTTCAGCAGAGCTTTCAGACTAAAACAGACTAGGAAGAAAGGCCTGGCCATCTGCTTCTGAAAACCAGCTGATACAAACCCTAGGGATCATAACAGTGCCATCTGCAACCAGTCATGGGGATGGTGCCGGACCAGACAGTACTTGGTTCCATTATTTATCAGTCAGGGTCCTACTTGATCACAACTAGCAACAGCATCAGTTAAGATGCTTTCTTTTTTCTAACCCTGCAAGGCTGCACATTGAGAGATTCCCAATCAACATGCCGCAGGCCGAAAGTATCTCTGTTAGCAATGCTGTATTTTTCCTTCTTTGCTCTCCAACTGGCCTACTATAACCCAAGCTTTCATGTAAAATCTTACTAAGGGTTCCAGGAAGCAACCAACAACAGTATACCATCTTGAAGTTTTTTCTTATCATTTCCCCTAAAATGCCACAAGCATATTAGTCTGTCTTCCCAGATACAACAGATTTCGTTTAATCTTCTGTTTTGCACCCACAAAACGAAAGCTTGCTAAATGCCTCATTTAGTAGAGAGCCATTTAATTCATTCATTTATTCCTTGTTATGTACAATTCATATTCATAATTTATTCATTTCATTAGGAAGAATCCAATATTTCCAACCAGGAACATTAAGCCTGTGCTGCCCCTCACCTCAACACTACTACTCGTTAAACTCCACGTGTTATAAGTCTGTTACTTACAGTGACTTACAGCGCTCTCCTGCTAGTGCCAAACCCTGGACTGTTCAGGATTCTTAAGTGCCAGCAACAGCAATAGACTCTGAGCAGCACAGGAAGGAAAAGAATGTTTGGAAAGGACGTTGGTACTCACATCCTCACCAGACTTCAGAGCCCATCTCAGAAGTCAAATACTAACAAGGCAGGACAGAGCATTGTCAGAATCACATCACGAAGACAATCTCTCTGGCAAGGACACCGTCAATGCTGTGCAGAACTTGTTATCCAGCTTGCCCCGCGGCTGCCTTGGGAGTTCCATACCAATGTTTCCATCATGCCCCTGCCAACACAGCCGTGTGATACGGTGGCTGCTGCTTCTACAGCCGCTACTCATGGTTTCTCCCTGAGATACTGACGTGGCACACTTGGGGAACAAGAGAGTGAACTGGTTAAATCAGAGAGGCACGGTCATGAATCTAGTCATGAGCCACACTAGGTCATGATTCAAAATCTGGGCAGTTGCATTCAATTGGCAGAGCCCAATTCTAGAGCCTTGAACTGTCAGGGAGGCTGTGACAGCAGCAAGACCTCAGTGCCTTCAGCCTCTTTCACAGATGGAGGGCTTTGCCTTCTCACCAAGACCTGTAAGATGGGGATTTCCCTATCTACATGATAAGATTTCAGATGCTAACCAGCAGCTTTCACACACACACACACACACACACACACACACACACACACAAATATTTTCTGTGTCATCTTATCCTCAAAACAACCCTGCAAGTCCAGTTGTATTAACCCTCATTTCATAGATGCAGAAACTGAGACTCAGAAAGTCAAAGCACATTGCTCTAGGTTACCCAGCTAACAGTGGCATAGACAGGAGGCTGCCTCAAAAGCCCACTGTCATTTCCCTACTCAGAACCCCTCTTCAGGGACTCCTAGAACTTGAAGGAGAGGAGCCCCTTCTGCTTACCTAATGACACAGCTGTGTACACCACATGACTTCTGGGGCATCTCCCTTCTCTGGCCTTCAGCATGGCTAGTGTCAGTTAATGTCTCTGGTTTGGTCTCTCCTGCTGGACTTTAAGTCCATAAAAGTAGGGATAATGTATGACACTCTTTAAATCTCTCCCTAAAGTTCTCACCCAACCCTTATATGTATTTAACAGTAACACTTTCATATTCATTGGTTTACTAGCTTTGACTAAATAGCAAATACATGCTTGAGAGGCAGGTACTGTTTTTCTTAAACTAGCTCCCTGTGACCTCTCTCTGTCTCAGTTTTCCTGGCTAGCAAATGAAACAGGGCAATAGTTGCAATTTTTGTTAATCATTTCTACTATTCTAACAGTCTGAGATCAAATGCCTTAAAATGTCTTTGTGGTGTAAGAAACATGTTCAAGGATTTTATTGCAACTTTCAAGCTCTCGATAACACATAAACTACAGTGTAAGGATTAGTTCTCGGCATCTTTTGTGTTGGTATGACACATATCCAAGCCACCTTGGTTGTGTGGTGGCTAAAGCACTCAGTTAACCAAAAGGGTGGCAGTCTGCTTCTATAAAGATTTATAACTTTAGAAACCTATGAAGCAGTCCTACAGTGTCTTTTAGGGTCTATGAATAGGAATCAACTAGACTGAAGTGGGTTTGGATTTTATGTTTATCACACATATTAAGAGCTCTGGTGGCACAAATGGTTAAGTGCTTGGCTGTGAACTAAAAGGTTGGCAGTTCAAACTCACCCAGAGACACTTTAGCAGAAAGACCTAGTGATCTGCTTTAGAAAGATTATAGCCAAGAGAACCCTATAGGGCAATTCTACTGTCATAACAAGGGGCACAGTAACAGTGGAGATCAACTTGATGGCACCTAACAACAGGACACAGATTCTGCAAGTGCTACCTTTGATGAGAACAATACAGGCTAAAGGCCCCTTCTGGTAGCACAACCAGCCAGTCCTTTTATCTGAATCCACCCACTTGTCAGGATAGCCCATCCCCCTCAACCTGCCCATTGAACCAGAGGTATAGCCTGTGGGGCCAGGAGAGGATGTGTGGCCTTGGAGCCACACTGAAGGGACCTTGAACTCTTTCTCTGATGCTCCCAGCTGTGTGAGTATGTTTCCTGACTCTCTATGGGCCTGGGTTCCCTCATGATTTAGGATTGTCTGAGGATTAAACAAGAAACTTGGAGAAAGCACCTGGCCCGTCAGAGGTGCTCAGTCCCTGTGGCCAGTAGACAAGAAGAAGTCTATTTCTTGTTCTCATTGAGGATCTAGCTAGCGCAGTAGCTATTTCATCAGTGCATTCCCTGGGGTGCAGGACTATTAATACCATTATCATTAATGATTATTAATAACCACAAAAAGGATGCTGCTAACAACTTCTCAGGAGAGACTTGCAGCAGTGAGCTGATAGCTGGTAGAACAACAAGATTTGCGGTGCTGACTTGTGGCCACCACACCAATGCGGGAGGCTGACTTTGGAAAGAAGCCCCCTCCCCCCGCACACACACACCCCGCCCTCCTGTTGTCCTCTGGGGACACACTCAGTAGAAGGACCTCTGACTGGGTAGGGAATAGAAATAAGTGTTTGATGGGGAGGAACCATGACCTGGGAGACACTAGGAGACTCTGTCTACCACATCATCTCCAAGGAGATGGCTGGCCCTTGAGGCTTTGCCTTAAGACTTTTTTTTTTTTCTTTAACTTTATAAAAAATGATGATAAAATACATATAACAGACTTTGATGTTTGACTATACAATTCAGCAGTATGAATTACATTTACTATGTTACACCACCATCACCATTCCTTAGTCTCCCCTCCCTCACTGCTTTTATTTAAAAAAATTTTTAAATCAATTTTGACAGTGGCTCCATGAAGCTAAAAGGCACATTCTATGTACAAAAGGGAATGTTGTTGTTGTTCTCAAGTACCGTGGAGTCGGTTCCGACCCACAGCGACCCTGTACAGGGTTTCCGAGGCTGTAAATCTTTACGGGAGTAGAAAGCCTCATCTTTCTCCTGCGGAACAGCTGGTAGTTTCGAACTGCTAACCTTGAGGTTCACAGCCCGATTCGTAACCACCATGCTGAAGAGTAGATGAAAGTAGTCCTTTGCATCCAAAACCAAACGTGTTGCCATCTAGTATATTGTGACTCATAGCAACCCCATAAGGCAGGGCTGCTGCTCTACAGGGCAGTACATAACGGACCGCGGCATCCCCAGGACTCCTGGCCTTTGTGCCGTCAAGTCAGTTCCTGTATAGCAACCCTGGGTAGGGTTTCTGAGGAGTGGCTGCTGGATTTGAACTGCTGACTTTGCAGTTAGCAATCCAGTGCGTATCCCACAGCGCCACAGCAGGACCAAAAACCTGTTGTCATTGAGTTGTTTCCACTTCATCACAATGCTGTATGTTGTAGAACTGCTCATGGGGTTTCCTTGGATACAACACTAAGGAAGCAGATCACTGGGCTCTTGGTGTGGCGCTGTAGGGTCAGCACTGGACTGTGAACCACAAGGTCAGCAGTTCAAACCCACCAGCTGCTCCTCAGAAACCCTATACATGGGTGCTGTAAGTCAGAACTAACTCAATGGCATTTAACAACAATAAAGCTCACTAGCCCTTTCTTTCACAATATGCTGGGTAGGTTACAACTGCCAACGTTTAGTTAGTATATAAGTGCAAAATATTTGCACTAACTGAAGACCCTTTGTAGAAGATCCAGGGGGATAGTCGTTGTTGTTGTTAAGTGCTGTTGAGTTGATTCCGACCCATAGCGACAGGGTTTCCGAGGCTGTAAATCTTTATGGAAGCAGAGCGCTTTTTCTGCAGTTTCTCCTGCGGAACACCTAGTAGTTTTGAACTGCTGACCATAAGGTTCACAGCCCGATTCGTAACCACTATGCTACCGGAGCTCCTTAGGGGGACAGTATATCCAGGTAATTTCTGGTGCTGGCCCTGGAGCCATGCTGTTGTTGTTGTTAAGTGTTGTTGAATTAGTTCCAATGCAAAATGACCCTGTGTAGGGTTTCTGAGGAGCAACTGGTGGGTTTGAACCCCAATATTGTGGTCAGCAGTCCAGCGTTTATCTTACAACGCCACACCAGGACTCCACTATCTGGGGTCAAATCCCAGCTGTACTGCTTTTTTGTTGTTAGGTGCCATAGAATCAATTTAACTGTTGACCACCAGAGCTCCTCCTGTGCAGCTCTTTAATCCTTTCTCCTCTCATAAAGTGATGATGTTCCCATCACAGGAGGTTGTTGTAAGGATTAGATGAGATACTGCAGGTCTGGCGTGTAGCAGCATGCATCACCTATAAAACCAAACAAACCCATTGCTGTCAATTCCGATTCACAGAGGCCCTGTAGAGCAGAGTAGAACTGCCCCCCAGAGGGTCTCCAAGGCTGTGTGTAATTTTATGGAAACAGACTGCCGCATCTTTTCCCAAAGAGCAGCTGGTGATATTGAACCATCAAACTTTTCAGTTAGCACCTGAGCACTTACCCAGCATGCCACCAGGGTTCCTTGCATCACACATTTTGTTGTTGAAAAGTGCCATCTTGTTGGTTCTGACACAAAGCGACCCTGTATAGAGTTTCCAAGGAGCAGCTAGTGGGTTTAAACTGCCAACCTTGTGCTGAGCAGTCCACTGCATATCCTACAGCGCCATAATTGTTGTTGTTGATTGTTAAGTGCCATCGAATCAGTTCAGACTCATAGCTACCCTGTATCGTGTTTCCAAGGAACGACTGGTGGATTTGAACCACCGACCTTGCAGTTCAAACTGACCTTAAGGTCCAGTGCTTATCCTACAGTGCCACACCAATACTCCTAGTACATGAGAAATAAATGCTTAGTTATACAGACATAAGGAAACTCAGAATTGACTCAATGGTAATTGGTTTGTTTTTGATGGGCTAAACAGACAAGGAAGGTCAGAATGAAACCCAAATCCTGCAGTGTTGCACAAGGAGAGGAAAGACTGGGCTGAGAGAGGGAATCCAACCTCTCTCCTGGCCCCAATACAACTTTGCAGACTGCACTGTGGCCACGCTATGTAACTTCCCACAACTTTTCTATTGCAGCTGAATCGGAGTGATAGTGACAGCTCAACTCTGTCCAGAAAGCCACCTTTCGTTCGTAACTCCCTGGAGCGGCGCAGCGTCCGGATGAAGCGGGTAAGAGTCACCCCAGGGTTGCTCTTGCAAGCATGGTGGTATTTGCAAACAGAAATTTGTGAACTCTAAGGCCTATGCAGGCCCTGGGGAAGGTGACTGTAATGTTATTATCATAACATATAATAACAAAGGGTAACTGTAATGTTATTATCATAACATATAAGGGGCAAGACACTAGGAGTATGAGAATTTGGCCTTGTCTTCCTGGGTCGAAGTCAGAGTCACTAATAACTAGTGACTTAGGGTTAGCAACCTAAACATTAGGGTCATCAATCTGAGAGTGTGCTTTGAAGGGAGCCCACTTCCTGCCAGGTTCTGTTCTGAGGGCCATCCAGCAGACTGGGCATTACAAGCTCTGGCAGATGTCCATGCTAGAAGAAGGCTGGGCACTTCAGAGCCGAACCTGGACTCAAAGCAGCGAGGTATGAATGGGCTTCTCTCAGACCAGCTGGAAACACACAGGACGAGTTATTGGCTGTCCCTGCAGAAAAGCATTGTGCTTCCTTGTGGAGGCTGAGCTGAGGGATCTGAGGGAGAGGGTGTTGTTAGGCAGAGGACCTACTCCTGGTTCTGTCGTTTAGCAGCAGGAGATGATGCCAAGTTGGGCTTTTAGCACAGACTTTAAAGCAGGCTGATGAGTTTGCAGATCCAGAAGTAACCCAGAGCCCAGAATTTCAAAAAAAGAAGGCGGCGGCACATAGTACAAGAGAGAGAAGGGAAAGGAGGCTGAAAGCCTGAAGTAGGAGGAAGCCCTTCTGCATCCCTACAGACCTGCCTACTGATGGTTAGGAGCAGGAGTTTGTCCTTCACCTAACACCATCCAGTGTTCCCTCCCTGAAGCCTTGTCTCCAGGAGGAACCAGTATGAGCAGGGGCGACAGTGCAGAAGCAGAGGAGAGTGGCTGTGGGGAGTGGGGATTGTGGACACAGGCTCAGGTGACAGTGGGGGCTGCCTGTCCACTCTGGGTCCCCAGCCTCACCTTCCCCACTTCTGCTGAAGTTGGCTGGTACTGCAGAGCATCTGAGACACCAAGAGTCCCTCCGGTTGTTGGCAGAATTCATTTCCTTATGTTTTCTTGCTAGGCTTGACCCTTCTTCAGGTCTTTGCCCCATGGCTCTCCCCCTGACCGTTTGCTTCTTCAAGACCAGCAGGAGAATCTCTATCCCTAAAAAGGGCCTTGTTCTGCATTTAAGAACTCACCTGATGTGGTCAGGCCCATCCAGGATAATCTTCATTTTAATTCAGAGCCAACAGATTTGTAACCTAATCAGAGGTGTGACTATCATATTCACTCAAGTGGAGGGGATTATACAAAGTGTATATACCCAAACCAGAACCAAACTCATTGTGTTTGAGTCAATTCCAATGCTTAGCAACCCTATGGGACACCTCATTGGGCAGTCTTAGAGGAAAGAGAAACATGGATTGATGTGACTGCAGTCCACTTGTAATGAGCTAACACCATCCCCACCTGCATAGCCTTCATCAGTCAAATCCCTGCGCACTGAGCGTCTCATTCGTACCTCGCTGGACCTCGAACTGGATCTGCAGGCCACGAGGACCTGGCACAGCCAGCTGACTCAGGAGATCTCGGTGCTGAAGGAGCTCAAGGAGCAACTCGAACAAGCCAAGAGCCACGGAGAGAAGGAGCTGCCACCGTGGTTGCGTGAGGACGAGCGTTTCCGCCTGCTGATGAAGATGCTGGAGAAGCGGGTAAGTGGCCTTCCCGAAAGGCAAGGGAGTGGGGCACATTCTACCCTTGCAGGGGAACCCCTGCCATGAGAGAGGCCAGGGCCTTAACTGGCCCTACAGGGCTCCTCAGTCCAGGCAGGAAGGACCCAAGCAGCCCTGTGCTCTACTGCCATTGAGTCGAGTCAAAGTAACAGTGACCCCGCAAGAGTAGAACTGAGTAGAACGTAGGGTTTTCAAGGCTGAACATCTTTACAGAAGCAGATTACCTTGTGTTTTATCCTTGGAGCAGCTGGTGGGTTCCAAAGGTTAGTAGCCAAGTGCTTAACCAGTACATCACTTGCCCCTTAGTATGCACACATTTATGCTTTCATGTGGTCCTTCATCAAACATATTAGGTACCTACTCTGGCCAGAACACATGCCCTGAAAGAGTCGAGACAGGACTCTGACTTGCCTAGCGCCTGGACATGCAGTTCCACAAAGCAGGCATCTCCAAAGCGGAGGGGAACTCATCATGCCAGGGCTATGTGCTTGCAAGGATGCCCAGGAGGACAAGCCTGACTGTCATCCGTGCCAGGAATGACGGACCTTCACTAGACCTCTTTGTACAGAGCCAGAGCTTGCATAGAGCACTTGACGGGGGCTGCCTACCTGGTTTATTGTGAGGGCCTGAAATTCCAGACCTCCATACAGGCAGTGACGCCTTAGCGCAGCAGGGGAAAGGTGGTGCTGGACACCTTCAGCCTGTGCGAGTGTAAAAGCTTCAAACTGACTCTGACAATTCAGGAATAACAAAAATATTTATTTCTTTTCTGATTTATTGTTTATACCTTATATAATTATAAACAAAGCCCTGGTGTGGCAGTGTAGGTCGGTGGTTCAAACCCACCAGCTGCTCTTGGGAAACTTTCTACAAGTCACTGTGAGTTGGTGACAGCACTTCACAACAACTAATTATTCACAATAAATAGTGATACAAAAAGAGCCATAAGGGAAAGTAGAAAATAGAAAGCTTTAAGAAGGAGAAGGAATTAAATGTACCCCAAACCTAAAGTAACCTAATTACAGTTGTTCATTACCTTATCTCTGAGCTTTCTGGTAGCCAAAGCAGAAAGAGATAAGGAAACAAGTGCATAGATACCCTGGTTGGGGTTTTTTTGTGTTTTTTTTTAAGTGAACTAACAATCTAACTGTATGGCTTTGCTTACCAAGATTCTTTGTGCATTCAATGTCTTCAAGTATATTTGTTGTTGTTAGGTGCCATCAAGTCAGTACCGACTCATAGCCAGCCACCTTATGCATAGCAGAAGAAAACACTGCCCGATCCTGGGCCAACATCACTATTGTTGCCATACTTGAGTATATGGCATCTAGATATTTTAAGACCAACTGTAGTTTGCTCTCACAAGTGCTTACATAAATTTGCATTGCGAGCAAGGTGTTAAATGTTGTACTTAAGGTTCTTACGCTAAACTGAACTGCATGACTTAGAATAGGGTTTCCACCATTTCTTAGTCATTTGACATTGAAGAAGTCCCTAATATGACTGAGCCTCAGTTTCTTCATCTGTGAACTAGAAGATTTATTTTTTAATTCCCCTTCCTGAGTGGCCCTGTGGATTAGATGAGGTTGTGTACGTTTCTCTGAGAAGGCTTTCATGGCTTGTTTCTGATCTAGCAACAGACAATGTGCTTATTCTCCACTCCCGGCTCCATCATTCTGAATAAAGTGGATCCACAGTGGACCAGAAAGAGTGAGAGGGTGCCTGTTCTGTGACCCTCAGACCTTTTGTTATTATTATTCTCTTATTGTCATAAAATAGATATTTAAAAATTGCTTTTTTAAATGTAGGTCGAGTGACACTAATTATGTTCACCTCTGTGCAGCCATTATTACTGCCCATTTCTAAAACGTTTTCATCACTCCAAACTGAAGCTCAGTGCCTCTTCAGCACCAGCTCCCCATTTCCTATTTTCCTCATTCTCTGGCAACCCCTGGCAATCTACTTTCTGTCTGCATTTGGCTATTCTAGATATTCCATGTTAAGTGGGATCATTCAATATTTGTCCTTTTGTGCCTGGCTTACGTCAGTCAAAGGGTCCCTGGTGGTGTAGTGAGTTACTTGTAGAGCTGTGAACCGTGAGGTCAGCAGTTCAAATCCACCAGATGCTCCATGGGAGAAAGATGAGGCTGTCTCTCCCCATGAAGATTTATAGCCTCAGAAACCCTAGGGAGGAGTTCTTCTGTCAGCCCTGCAGGGCCACTAAGAGTCAGAGTCTACAAAAGGCAGTGGGCTTTTTGACTATGTCACTCAACACAAAGTTTTCATTGTTTGTCTATGATGCATCATGAATCAGAATTTCATTTCTGTTTATGGCTGAATAATATGCCACTACAGGGTATATCACCTATTGTTTATCCATTCAGCTATTGATGGACATTTTTTTTTTTTTTTTCGCCATTGTGACTCATACTACAATGCAAATTAGTGTCCAAGTGAGCCTCAGACCTTTTGATAGACTCTTCATAGGTGTCAGAAAGTTCTCCCTGGGGTTCCCTCTACCATTCAGTGCCTGGCTTATTTGACCCTACAGATGGACCGAGCCGAGCACAAGGGTGAGCTTCAGACAGACAAGATGATGAGGGCGGCTGCAAAGGATGTCCACAGACTTCGCGGCCAAAGCTGTAAGGAGCCCCCAGAAGTGCAGTCTTTCAGGTAAGGCCATTGGGCACAGACCAGCTTCCCTTTCCCTTCCCCACCAGCCTCAGTCTGCTCACAGCCTCACCATTCCCCACCCCCTTCTCATCTAGTAGGTCACCAGCTCTCTCTGTAACAGATGTGTTTCCTCTGCCAAGCTGTCCCTGGTGATCTATGAGCTCTTCAGTGTCTTCCCTCAGCTGTCTTTATCAGTACCCAAACAATTCCAGCTCATTTGTTAGATCCTGTTGTTGAATGAATGAGCCACCTGCTCCGGCCTTGCCTCTGAACGTTTCCGTCACTGGTAATTGCGGAGGATTGGCTGAATGATAAATATACCTGGGGGTGACGTATGCTCTCTGGGCCTCCCTGGCTCTGCCTGCTGCCTGCCAGCATCTCAAAGAGGTGGTGTCTCGCTACACTGGACCCAGACACTTCACAAGAGGCTCATGAAGGTCATTTGGCTCAGGCTTCCCATTCATAGGAGGCTTTGCTTTGAGACTGCTGATGATCTCAAATAGGATACATACATGCATACATGTGTGTTCTTAAAGACACATTATTTTGTGGAGCATAGACTTTTTAAAAAAAAAACTGCTGTAATTTTTATAACTATATTTGAACATCTCTGAACTTTTTAACAAACTAGGAATCTAAAACAAACACTGAAGGTAGTCCAGTTGATGTCAAGTCAGCTCCATCATGCAACAGAGTAGAACTGTGTTCTGTAATGTTTTAATGTCCAGTGTATCAGAAGATTACCAGACCTTTCTTTGGAGGCCCTGAAGTGAAGTAGGTGAACTAGAACTTCCAAACTTTTGGTTAGCACCAGAGCATGTTAAACGTTTACACCACATGAGGGGACTCTGGCTATATAGCCCAAGAATCCTTTTGATCTGAGATGCCCCCTTCCCCTCTGATTCGAATTGGAAACCCAGCTCTAAGAAGTGGTGGTATCTTTTACAGGGAGAAGATGGCATTTTTCACCCGACCTCGAATGAATATCCCCACGCTCTCTGCAGATGATGTCTAATAGCCAGAAAAGTATTTCCTTGGTTCCACTGACCACGCTGTGAATACACTTGACTGTGGCTAAAGTTATTTATGTGGTGTTATATGAAGGTACCGAGTCACAAGTACTCTTGTTGGTTTGAAGATGAAACAGATTTTTTTTTTTTTTTTTTTTTAAGCTTGGGTCTTTTTGTTAATATTAAAACAAACAAACAAAACCAGCATTCAAATGACCAGATTGTATAGTTTGTATATTTAGGAATGTATTTTTGGGAAAGAAAAATTAAATGAACTAAAGCAGTGTTAAGTTGCTGCTCTTCTTAAATTGTTTAGATTTTTTTTTTTTCTTTTTGTACAGCTCTATCTTTTAGAGGTTTTACTGCAATAAGTATGTGTGGGGGACGCTAATCCTAACAGGACGTCCTGCGGAGGTCACAGCACAGCTGACTTTTCCTAGTTAACATATTTTGTACAATGTTTAAAAATAATAATAATAATTGCACAGGAACTGTTTGGGGGATTCTGAGGTAGATACTTCCGGGAATCGTCATGAGCTGTGATGTGTTTGTACTTGGCTGCCTGACTTGGAATGGGCCGGGTGGAACTGGGTGAGCACCCTAAACCTCTGCTGGCCACAGGCCCATCCACACCGGTCCCAGATGCCCAGTGAAACCACTGAAGTGAGGGGAGGGCTGTGTAGATCTCATGCGGTTTGCATCAATAAAGTGGCCTTTCTGAAAGAATGCTCTTTCTCTCTTTTTCTGCACCCCACCCCGCCCTATCCCCTTCACCTCATCTCTGTTTTCTTCAGGTTTGACTCCCCTTCCCCAGCCATTTCCTTCCCATCCAACCCCAGTCCTGAAACATCTATGGTTTTGTTTTCTCTTGCATTCACTTGCTCGGTAAATTAAAATGACTGCTTAGCTGGGGCTGTTGTGGTCAATTGGATGTTAACCTTTGACAAACATACTGCAACAATAACAGCATCTTTTCCTCCTTTCTTTCTTGGAAATTATCCTGTGCAACTTTTCTCAAAATATGTTGCACACCTGGCTATATCAGAATCGTGTGAGAAAGCTGGTTAGCAATGTAGATTCCCAGACCCCTCCCTAGACAAGCTGAAGGCCCTGCTCTGGAACGGACCCAGAGACTTACACTGTAACCATGTGCCTTCAGTCAGTCTGATGCACGCTGCAGCTTAGGACCCAACAGCATCCTGTGCAAAAGAGCCCAGGCAGAGATGGAGATGGGTAGTAAGACCTCTAACCCTGTGGTGGGTCACGTGGGGAGGATCTCTGTGCATGGTCTTCTCTAGGCCACAGGGAGGGACAGATCCAGAGAGTGGAACCCCCTCTACTTGACTGTTGAGACGCTCCCCACCCACCCCACCCCTACATTCCTTACATGGGAGTTTCTCCTCAAGAAGAAAGAACCTACAATGGCTTAAACAACCACACACACACACATACACACCCGCCTTTTCCCCACATGGCTTGGAGACCCTTCAGCTGTCCAGCCCAGCTTCCCCACACAGAGCCTGGAGCCTCATCCTCCATGGCTTCACATCTCAGAACTCACCAGTCTCTACTGATCTGGCTCCTTCTGTGGAATACTGGGAGCGTGTGTCAGTTTTTCACACATGCATCTGCATTGTCCTCAGTTCAATATTCACAGTTCTGGTCAGTCTGCAAAGTCAGTTTAAGCCATAGGTCAGCAGTTCAAACCTACCAGCTGTTCCTCAGAAACCTTACATAGTGTCGCTGTGTGTTGGAACCGACTCAGCGGCACTTAGCAATAACAAGAGCTCACATATTATATCTTATGCTGCTTTTATGGCCCCTTAATGCCTAGCTGTTTTTGGACTTCTGGTTTGGCACTGTAGGATCAGCACTGGACTCCGAACCACAAAGTTGGTAGTTTAAACCCACCAGCTTGCCATGACTCAGCATCAACTCAATGACACTTCACAACAACAATGCCTAGCACAGCCCAGAGCTTTGAAGAAACTGCTCTCTTGCTAATCCTACAAACTTTTCTGTCCTTCTGTTAAAGGTTCTGGCCACAGCAGTGGTCCACCCCATTGAATAGACCAGGGATGAGCATGCCACCCCAGCTGGGCCCATCAGTGACCTTCTCTAGCATCTTCCACTTGAAGTTTAAAAACCAAGGTCATTGCCGTCGATTCCAACTCACAGTGACTCCATGGGACACAGTAGAGCTGCACTGTATTTTCTTGACTGTAATCTTTATGGGGGTCTTTCAACATTTCTTGGTACAAATGGTTAAGCACTGGATTGCTCACTGAAAGGCTGGCAGTTCAAGCTCACCCAGAGGTGCCTTTTGAAACAACCTGGCAGTCTGTTCCCAAAAGGTCACAACCTTGGAAACCCTGAGGAGTTCTACTCTGCCCACATGGAGTCTCCATGGGTTGAAATCAGTCGATTTGACAGCAGCTAACAACAGCGGCGATCTTTATGAACGTACATCATTAGGCCTTCTGTGGTACTTCTGGGTGGGTGCTCAAGCCCTGACCTTTAGGTTAATATTCAAGTGCTAGCTGTTTGCACCATCTAGGGACTTTACTGAGGGTCATTATTGTTGCTGTTAGGTGCCATAAAGTGGGTTTCGATTCATCATGACCTCATATGTCCGAGTAGAACTGTCCCATGGGGTTTCCTAAGCTGCAATCTTTATGGGAACAGGTTGCCCGGTTTTTTCTGTTAGGGACTACATTCTTTTCTTCCCAAAGCTACTTGTGGCTCTGACTTTGTGGGACCAACAGCCTAGGAAAATTAAATGAACCTACAGAGAGAAGCGGATACTACAAGAGGCAGGTAAAGAAGGCTGTCCTGGGGGTGTTTGGGGCCTGAATTCACTAACACCAGAAGTCACCAGCACTCTAGCCCTGTTTGTTTGGTGAATCTAATCAAGGAGTCCTGGTCAGAACAAGAGCACAGTAATCACATGACATCTCTCCCAACAAGGACCAGCCCCTCTCAGCCCTGCAGTATCTGCATCTAGGAAGCAAAGCTCTAAATACCCCACCTGTGCATGGGGTAAAGGAGCACTGGTAGTGCTGTGGTGAAAGCGCTCAACTGCTAACTGAATGGTCGATAGGTTGAACCCACCAGCTGCTCCGCAGGAGAAAGACACAGCAGTCTAATTCCATAAAAACTGTAGCCTTGGAAACGCTAGCAGAGAGTTCTGTGCCCTACAGGGTTGCTGTGAGTTGGAATTGCCTCGACAGCAGCGGGGGTTTGGGTTTGGTGCCTGAGAAAAGCTAAAGTGGAGCAAGTTCTCCTTCCAGGAGGAGTGTGATGTGGCGCCCTCTAGCTGATAGGAGGAGAGCCTCCGAGGAAAGACCTAGTCAGGGCATTGAATTCTCTACAAATGGCTCACTGGCAAGCCATCAACATGTGTTGCTTGCCTAGCACACATGTTGTTGTTGTTATGTGCTGTGGAGTCAGTTCCGACTCACAGCGACCCTGCACAGGGTTTCCAAGGCTGTAAATCTTTACGGGAGCAGAAAGTCTCATTTTTCTCCTGTGGAACAGCTGGTAGTTTTGAACTGCTGACCGTGAGATTAGCAGACTGATTCGTAACCATTATACTACTTAGCACACATACATACACACAAATTAAAGCCTAAATTTAAATTTTTTCTACTTGTAATCCTACATATGTCTTCTCCAAAATCTTCAGGAAACAAAAACCCAGAAATGTGAAATGACCTGCTCAAGGTCACTCAGATAAGACATGGTGGAGCTAACATGTAAATCCATTCTGACTCCACAATCACTCCACTTCAGTTTCTGTTTCACTTGAGGCCCTGATTGTAGGGACTTTGAACCTTTGGTGTTGAACGAGGAAGTCATGAAGTCTGGTGGCTTCTCTGCATGAGGGCAGGGATAAGTGTGGGGTGACTAGGACAGAAGTCTGAAGAAAGACACTCAACAAACCTTGCTGGATCTGATCGCCTGTTTCATAAAACCAACAGTTGGCCTTTTGATGAATGCTCTTTTGTAATAGACACACTGGTGGTCTTTGTGTTTCGCCCTTCCAAGATACCTGGCTAAGATTCTTCCAGTTGCATGTCTCCTTGTTAACCAGACTCCAGTTTGTTTGTTTTTTAATTCCTTATACCCGCCACAGGGCCTTTGCAGTTCTGGTTCCTTCTGTCTGGTACACTCTTCCTCCAGGTCTTCAAACCACCTTCATATGGCTGGCTCTATCACCAATCAGATCTCATCTCAAGCCTCACCTCAACCTCGGTGTCCTATCCAACAGCAGCCCCCAGTAGTCACTCTCTGACACAGTAACCTGATTTGTTTGCTTCAGAGAACACACCCTCTTTGTAATAATCTTGTTACATGCTCATCACCTATCTCTCCCCTCTAGAATGTAAGCTCTTAAAGCAGGGACCTTGCCTGTCTTGTTTTTGGTTGGATCTGATGCAGAATGGGTCCTTAATAAATATTTATGCAATGAATCAATGAATGAATGTCATGAAACATCTGCCCCCAAGGTGGACTGTCTCTTTTCCTTTGTCATTCCTCATCAGGACACAAGGAAGGTTCTGGATGAAACAGGAGTACTAAAGGTACCAGGGTACAGACCCTTTCCTGATCCCCCCTTCCCCACCCCTGAGACAAAAGCCATGATTAAGAGTTCTAGCACGCAAACATGTTTAAATTCTTCTAAAGAAAATACCTAGGTTATTTACCCTAAAATATCAATCTCTCTCTTTTTTTTTTTTTTAACCATTGCATTCTTTAATAGGAGTCCTGGTGTGGCGCTATAGGATAAACACTGGACTGCCAACTCTAAGGTCAGAAGTTCAAACCCACCAGCCACTCCTCAGAAACCCTATTCAGATTCACTATGAGTTGGAGCCAACACGACAGCACTTAACAGCAACAACATTCCTTAATAAGTAATTTTATTAGTTCAGTAGCCAATGTTTATATGCTAAATAAAATCCATAAGGCACACAAAGCTACTCATTCATGCCCAGGAACTATTTAACTTCTTAACTAGGCACAGGTTTACTTATTTTTAACTCACACTCATAATAGCTTTATGAGATAGGAACATTTATCATCCCTATTTTATAGTTGAGGAGGAAACTAGAACAGATAGGTGAAATCACTTGCCCAACATCACACAGCAGCTCTGTAGTAGAGCTGGGATTAAATTAAGGGTATGCTTGGGCTCCATCTCATTAAAGTGACAGCTAGATGTTCCTGCTGCTAAAGGTTCCCACTCTAAAGACATCCTTTATTGCCAGTTTCTCCCATGTCCTTTCAGAGATATTACAAATAAGTTGTTGTTATGTGCTGTCAAGTTGGTTCCGACCCATAGTGACCCTGTACAGGGTTTCCAAGGCTGTGAATCTTTACGGGAGCAGAAAGCCTTATCTTTCTCCTGCGGA
>NW_006408589.1:12223193-12230764 GCF_000296735.1 Chrysochloris asiatica | reverse complement strand
TTATATATACACATACACATATTACCATCAAGCCAACCGTCACCTCATGTCAACAGCCCTCAACTCATGCATATCAGAACCAAATGCTGCCCAGTTCTGTACCATCCCCATGATCAATTGGGGATCAGACTCTTGTGATCCAGAGGGTTTTCCTTGGCTGGTTCTTGGACTCGATCTCCAGACCTTCCTTCCTACTCCATTTTAGTCTGGAAACTCTACTGAAACATATTCAGCATCCTAGCAGTACACAAGTCTCCACTGGCAGACAGATGTTGGCTACACATGAGATGCACTGACCAAGCACTGGATTGCAGGCCTCCAGCATAGAAGAGAATTCAGGAATGTTACCACAGAACTATCACTGTCTCCATATTACCTTATAACTATATGCACTTTCTTTTTCATTTAAAAGGAAAGGTGAAGCATACTGTCCTGCTTTGACTTTACGTACTTCATGAGACACCATTCCTTTTAACAACCATGTAGTATTCCACTGAATGGATACCCCATACACTCATAGACATTATGTTGTAGCCAGCCTCTTGCTTTTACACACACAGTTCCAATACCTCCTCTGAGTGCATCTGTAGAATCAATCACTGCCCACATTTTTAAAAAATGCACTGTCAAAGCTCAAGGTAAACCAGTAGAAATACCTCTCAGACATTTATCCTCAGCATGCTTACTGTCTCCATTGGTTGAAGGGCACTCCGGGGTGCAGTAGGAAAAGATGAGATTCCAGAGCCCAACAGTGTTGGGTTCCATGTCCAGACTCTGCCTACCTCTAGCTCTGGGATTTTAAGGCAAGCTGCCTCACTTTCCTCCTCCTGGAAGAGGGAGACGGAGGAGGGAGGTGAACATAATGATGCATGCTTCATTGAGTGATGTGACAACTTACTGAGTACTGAAGATGTTAAGTTGTTAACGAATAGAGAAGTTGTCACATTCCAGGGTAGACTCGGATTCTGGGAATAACAACCAAGGTTCTGCCAGGGCACTTAGACCTTAGCAAATGTATTTAAGAGAACATGGTAAGTCATCAATTTACAACCAGCCAGACAGCAGCTGATAAATATACATGAAGCTAATCAGAAAAGTAACAAAAGAACACAAGGTTGGCAGTGCAGTCCTCTTTGCTTCTTGCATTTATTGGCTTTTCTGGTTTTGTCTGTCTGCTCATTTGGATGTTGGAGACACAAGGGCAGATACTATGTGCATGTTGTTTACTTCTCGAGCCCTAGTTCAGACCCTGACAGATGGCAGGCCCTCAAACCATTCATTATTTAGGGAATAAATAAGGCTAACACTGAGGTCCTGCTAAGTAGCCATATGGCCTGGGCACTGTGTCCACTCCTTACTGACTGCCGGGACTTGGTGCCGAGCTTCCCAAAGAACCAGGGGTGCCATTGGTGGCATGTGAAAAATTTTAGGTGATGCATGAATGAATTAAAAAAATATATATTTTGGCATACATTAGATTATATATAATTTCTATACATATATCTAGATCATTTTGGACATATTGTCCGGAGGAAACAATCGTTGGAGAAGGATGTCATGCTGGGTAGGGTGGTGGAGGATTAGAGAGGAAGAGGAAGACCCCCAATGAGATGGATCAGCCAGGTGGCATCATTGATGAACTCAGGTGTGGCAGCGGTAGTGAGGTTGGCCCAGGATCGGACATTGTTTCGTTCTGCTGTGCATGGGGTCGCTATGAGTCGGTCCCGACTCGATGGCACCTGACAACAACAACATATCTAGATCATATGCATAACTTGGATTTTATGTCTATAAGTAGTCCACCAAATCCACAAATTCATAGATGTTATTGTTTAAGATGAGGACAAGTATTTAAAACAATTTAGCTTAAAGAAAAATGTGACATGAATAGCATGACAACACAAATAACAAAACTAGTGATGATGGAAACACTTGGAAAAGATTGATGGGATGTGCCTAAAAAGGTTCTCAGTGATCAGCTAGCATAAGCCCCCATTTTGCAGATGAGGAAAACTGAGGCCCAGGGAAATAATGTTGCTGAAAGTAAACTAAGCTCTCGGTAACTAAGGAAAAGGAGCAGTGGTGTTTAGGCAGCATGGTAGATTATCTTTCCAATAGCAGTGCTAGTGAGTGACGGCTGGCTGATACCTGAGACCCACCTTGGTGCATCTTACTCTCTCCATATCACCCCATACTGATTTGTTTTCCCTGGATCTGTGTGATCGTGGCTAATTATCACTGTAGCACCGTGTAGGAGATGATGCTATAGAATAAGAACTGGGCAGCTCACCATAAGGTTGATTGTTCAAACCCATCAGCTGCTACCCTGGAGAAATATGAGGCTTTCTGCTCCCATAAAGATTTATGTACTCAGAAACTCTATATAGGATTACTATGAGTTGTAATAGATTCAGTGGCAGTGGGTTTGATTCATTTGTGTGTGTGTGTGTGTGTGTGTTTGGGTTTTTGGTTTTGGTTTTTTTTGTATCAACTTGTAATCTCACTGCCCGTTTTTAGAAGCTGTATCTGCTCTAATTTGTAGTACTAAAACAATGGTGCTTCGTCCAATATAAAATTATAATATGAAGTAAGTTTTTTCCCTATACATCTCCCTCATGCCCTAGAAATTCTGATCGACCCCTCCCTTTCCTCACATGTACTTTAAAGGATAACTGTCCTACTTGAGTGGTGTCAGTGATAGCCCATTTCATGGTACAAGACCTAATCTCTGCATTCACCAACAGGAAAAGGCCAACCTGCTGCCGTGGAGTTGACAATAGAACTGCCCCCATTGGGTTTTCAAGGCTGTCATCTTTACGGAAGTCGACTGCCACATCTTTCTCCAGCACTTAACCACTGTGCCCACAGGATTCCTTCACCACCGCTCACTACCCTTTATATCCAAGCACACACTCAGAAAGGCAGATGTTGACCTCAAGACTGTCTCCTTCAACCTGGCTTTGGGATTAGGATGCAGCCTGCCTCTCCACCTAGAATGCCCCTCTCCATCTGGAATACCTTCCCCATCTCAGATCTAGCCCAAATATTACCTGTAGAAACTACTCCTCCTCACCTCCCATCAGTCTGGGAATCATGCCCTTACCTCCACAAACGCATACATACTTCCTTCTTATTTCTTAAAGAATTTTTGGTGCATGGTTTCTCTCCCACTAGACTAGAGCTTCAACCATCATGTTAGTAATTCATGCACATGGCAAAAAATCCAAACACTACAGAAAGATATTAGTGTAGTGGTTATGAATCGCAAGGTCAGCAGTTCGAAACTACCAGCTGTTCCATGGGAGAAAGATGAGGCTTTCTGCTCCCGTAAAGATTTACAGCCTCAGAAACCCTGTACAGGGTCACTATGAGTCGGAACCGACCCCACAGCACATAACAACAACAACAACAACCACACTGAAACCCACCATTAGCAATAGTTAGTCTGGTGGTTTCCACTTTAAATAATTAACCATTATTCTTTCTCATCTTAAGGCAAGATCTCTCAACTCCCTACTAAAACAATGAGGACATTGAGGTACATAATTTCCCTTTCTAAACACCCCTCCAACATCTTCTAATTGTTGTTAGTTACATAATTTTACATAATAATTTAAAGCAGACTATCACATTTGCACATTGCCCTGTAATGAAAATAAAGAATTCCGCTGCCATGGCATTGCTGTGAGTTACAATTGACTCAACAGCACTCAAGAATCCAACAACTAGTTCTGTCAAATGTACTTCGAAAGGATATCATGATTCCATCCATTACTCTGCTGCCATTTTGGTTCCTCTTCCTCACTTGGATGACTGATAAAATCTCCCTTTTGGAACAATAAAAATCAAACTTCTCCAACGCCTTATTTAAACACTCTACTGGTTTTCACTGTGCTTAGTATACAATTTAAAATAATTGCCTTGACTTACAATTTCCCATGTGCTCACTTTTGTCAAAAGTCTAATTTGGATGGTTGATTTGACAGAGATGTCTGGTGTTGGCAATTAATTACTTTGGCAAATATTTTCTATAAATTTATGAGTGAGGTAAATTTGCAGCTCCATTGTGTTGTTTTGTTTTGTTTTGAAACTAACCCACTTTTTTCATGTGTGTGGAAAGGGGACTTCAAAAAGTTCATGGAAAAATAGAATTAAAAGATAATGGAATGTTCCCACAAACTTTTTTTTTTTTTAATGCTTTATTGTGAATTATGTGATAGTTTACATGGGAGGACATTAGCTTCATATTAATCCCATCATATATCAAGGAAAGAATCCTGAGAGCATCTCTGATTTCTCAGCAGAAACCATGCAGGCATGAAGGCAATGGAATGACATATACAAAACTCTAAAAGAAAAAGATTACCAAACAAGAATCAGAGAGCTAGCAAAGCTGTCCCTCAAGTACAATGGTGAAATTAGGGTGTTTCCTGACAAACAGAAATTAAAGGAATTTGTAATGACTAGACTTACTTTACAAAAAATGTGAAAGGGCATTCTTTGCACTGAGACCCAACAACAGCAGACAACTACATAAGGTTACCATACATGGCAATACCACTGAGAACTCAATCCACATATAGAAGTATTTCAAGTAAAACAAGCCTACAAGACTGAAAATAGGGAACCAGAGATACCAGTTGTAATGAAGTCAATTAGAAAGCAAAATGAAGGAACACAGTACATAGAGAACTTCCAAATGATAATAAAGTCCAGTAGATTTCAAGATAAAATAGACCATTTTAAATATGGAAAATTTTAATAAATTACAGGGTAACTTGTCATTTACCCTGAAAATGAACGCACCTGTGCATCACAGTAAAAAAAGAGGAAAGTCATAAAGATTTAGTAAACCTTAACACAACTGAAATGAAAATGAAAAGAAAACCAACAAACAATATGAACTCAATGCAGAAAATTATGTGGAACAAAGAAACCACACACACACACACACACAGAAAACAAACTGACAGCAATCAATTCATACCTGTTGATAATTACACTGAATTCAAATGGATTGCATGCATTAGTCAAGAGACTGAGAGCAGAATCAAAGAAAACAGAATGTTTCAATATGTGGTCTACGAGCACACATCAAAAAGATGGAGCCATCCTTAATGCCCATCAACAGAAGAATAATTAAACAAACCAGCACATACACACAATGGAATACTACACAACACTGAAAAATAATGATGAATCTACGAAGTACCTCACAACATGGATGAATCTGGAGCACGTTATGCTAAGCGAAGTTGGTTAGTCACAAAAAGGAAAATATTGTTGAGACCAATGTTGTGAAAGATTCAGAGGTTTTCTGGGTAAAAGAAACAGTTTATGATGGTTATGGGTGAAGGGGAAGGGAAAATTGTTCACAGACTAGAGGGTAGACACATGGGTGACAGGGCAGGCAACGTACAACATGGGGGAGGTTGGCAGAGGGAAGATGAAGGTAGCAGGAGACACAGGAAGGAATGCAATAGTAAAAATGACTTGAGATAAATAAACACTGTTAACTGATGATACACAAAGGGGATTGCAATCATTTTTATAAAGCAAAGTATATGATTTGCTGAATGTAAAACTGATGATCTGCTTTGTAAACCTTCACTAATTCACAACAAAAAAATTTTTTTAAAGGAATCAAATGAAGTATTTCATGAGGCAAATCTCTTAAGTGTTAAAGAGCAAAGATGTCAATTTGAGGACTTTGCTAGTTACTAAGTTTTGTTTTAACTTGACTGGGTCAGAATTCCCAATGGTTGTGCAGTTGAGATGTTGTTACTTCATGGTGAAACCTAATACAGAAATAGTTAATTCTATGACAATTGGCTATGAGCAGCCAATCAATTGAAAGGATGTTCCTTTGGGGTTATGGCCTGCTCCAAATATAAGGACACACAGGAAACACATGCTCCCTTATCAATGGGGTGTGGGACTCTACAATTGGGAACCATTTCCTTGACATAAACTTCTCTTTATATATGCATATATAAGTTTCGCTGGTTTTGCTTGTCTAGATAATCTAGCCATCGAAATGGACTAAGGTGTGCCTGACCCAAGCCATGGTGTTTTTCAACCACCTCATATGCATGTGAAAGTTGGACAATGAATAAAGAAGACTGTAGAAGAATCAACACATTTGAATTATGGTGTTGGAGAATATTGAAAGTACCATGGACTGCCAGAATAACAAATCTGTCTTGGAAGAAGTATAACCAGAATGTTCCTTAGAAACCAGGTTGTCAAGACTTCATCTCTCATTCCTTTTTTAAAAAACTTTTTATTAAGAATTGTGGGAAGGTTTATAGACAAGATCTTAAGCTTTATATTCAACAAATCATACACTTTTTGTTTCATTCCAATGATTATAATCCTTTCCGTGCAACAACAATTATTCTGCTTCCTCCCTGTGGTTCCTATTTGCATTTCACACACCTTCCTATCCCTTCTCAGCTTTGTCCTTAGGCATATGTTGCACAGAACACTGTTGTTCCAAGGCTGTATATGTATCACTATTTATCTCTATCCCTTTTAGCCCACCTGTTTTCATTATTCTGCCACCTTCCTCCATCTTATATATTGTCTTCCCCATCACCCAAGCTAACATGTGTCTACCCTCTAGCCAGTGAATTTCTTTCAGCACTGCAGGATCAACACTGGACTTTGAACCACGAGGTCAGCAGTTCAAACCCACCAGGTGCTCCTTGGAAACCCTATGCAGGGTTGCTAGGAATCAGAAATGACTCAACAGCACTTGACAACAACAGCAATCCTCTCAACCCTGGTAATCATCCAAGAATGTTTCTTTTAGTATGGAATTCTTTTCTTAACTTTTACAGTAATGGTCTTATACAATATTTGTTCTTTTGTGATTAATGAATTTCATTCAGCATAACGTCTTCCAAGTTCATCCATGTTATGAAGTGTTTCAAAATTCATTGTTATTCTTCAATAGTGCATAGTATTCCGTCGTGTGTATGTACCAAAGTTTGTATATCCATTCTTCCATTGATGGGTACTCATCTCTCATTCTTTGGACATATTGTCAGAAGGGATCTACCCCTGGAGAAGGACATTATGCTTGGTGAAGGGTCAGCAAATCGAGGAAGACCCTAACAAAATGGACTGACACAGTAGTATCAACAAAGGGCTTACATACAGCAACAGTTGTAAGGATGGGCAGTATTTCATTCTGCTGTGTGCAGAGTTGCTATGAATTGGAACCAACTCATTGGCACCTAACAACAACAATTTGTTCCAGTAGTTCTAGAAATCTAATAGAGATTTCAACTTAAAACAAAACAAAAAAACCCCTAAACACTACATTTAAGTCTAAATTTTTAAAATTATTTAAGAATTTCAAGCAAAAAAAAAGTTCATGCCACTGGAAAGAGAAGGGAGAGTAAATAAGACAGCCAAGGTTCGTGTACCTCAGAACTCACATTCTAAATTAGTCATTTAAGATTTTAACCCATATGTCACTTGCTCACAGAGGACTTTCTTGACTGGAGTCACTCTATCACATTACTTTCCTGGCAATTAAAACTATCTGAGAATTAATTTTTTTT
>NW_006408589.1:12212227-12216023 GCF_000296735.1 Chrysochloris asiatica | reverse complement strand
TTAGGTGTTTTGTCAAAAATCAGTTGGCTGTATGTAGATGCGTTAATTTCTGGATTCTCAATTCTGTTCCATTGATCTATGTATCTTTCATTGTACCGGTACCAAGCTGTTTTGAGCACTGTAGCCGTGTAGTAAATTTTGAAGTCAGGGAGTGACAGGCCTCCAACCTTATTCTTCTTAAGCAGTGTCTCCTGAGTCAAAGTGCTTTTATCCTAGGCTTGGATATTTGGCCTTTAATTTTTGTCTCCTCAGCTCTCTCAAGGAGAATTCCTTCCTTCTCCTGTGTGTCCTGCTTCTCCTCTTCCTGTTTCTGGGACAAGGGGAGACCCGGACTTGGAGTGTAAGGGGCCCGGGAACTCCACCAGAGAAGGAATGGAGGAGGGGAAACGGGGATAAGCTGTGCTGCTGCACCGGCTCCTGTCACTAGGGTTGTTCAGTCAAAATGACCCATATTATCTTAATTCTTAGCTGAATTCTTGACATAATACCTATTTAAATATTACCTTTAATTGTTGCCATTAATACCATACATCATTAACATTTTGATTAACATAAAATTGTAATGATTGTAGGCAGTGTTTCCATTTGTAATCTATTCAAAGCATGCAAATGTTAACTTACCATTTCTTAATGCCTTGCTACATAGCAGCTGCTGTGTAGGTACCAGAGATAATGACCAGGAACACAATCTTTCCCTTCATCCTGAAGTCTAGTGAGGAGACAGTTTTGTATGATAAATGCAGCCATGCTATTAAGTGCTGTCGAGTTGGTTCCAATTCATAGCAACCCTGTGATTTCTGAGGAGCAGCTGGTGTGTGTGAACTGCTGACGTGTGGTTTTCAGTCCAGTGTTGATGCTACAGCACATACCAGGAGTCCAAGTGCAGTAATAGAACTAATGATAAGCCATCTTAAATAAACATGCTCCACTCCAAAGAATAGGTGAAATAAGAGTTTGGAGTAGTCTAACGTGAGATTTACAACCTCAGAAACCCTGTACAAGGTCGCTATGAGTCGGAACCAACTCCATGGCACATAACAACAACATGGGATTACTGAACAGTGAAAAAAAGTTCCTGGTGTTTTTATAGTGATATTACCACAGTTGCTCCCTTTCATTTAAGGCCTTGAAGGGTTCAGCATTTTGATAGAGTGTGAAGAACATTTAAGAAGATTCAGTCAGCCTTTTTTACTCCCTACTCGCAGTTTCTCTTCTGACAAAACGTAGGAAAAAAGAACTCAGGTCATTTCCCACATATGTCATCAGTGCTTTGGGATGGACTTTTTCTGTGAAGTATCTTAACATATCACAGAGAAGAGATCATTGAATGCATGTTATATTTGAAGGTGTCTCAGAATATTTGGGAAAGTTTTGTCTAATGATGATGTACTTTATTGACATTTTCATTCTTACAGAGTCTTCAAGCAGAAAGGAGTAGACCAACTAAAAACATGATTAACATCAATAGCCGCCTGCAAGACATCTTTGGTTGTGCCATTAAGGCTGCGTATCCAAATTTGGAAAATCCTCCTCTGATTGTCACACCAAGTCAACAGCCGAAATTTGGGGACTATCAGTGTAACAGTGCAATGGGGATTTCTCAGGTGATGTATTATTATCAGGCTTTTTTTTTTTAAGAAGAGAATTATGCAGAATCTTTATTGTATTTTGCTGAAACTCATACTGGGCAGATGTGCTGATAATATTCTGATTCCAACTCCAAACTTGTTAGATTTAGTAAAGATTTGTTATTAAAATGTTTAAATTATTTTGTAACTCACACAAAATAGTTTAGAATTCCACAGTGATTCTGTGCTTAAACGCCTACCTGCTTCTGGTATACTACCCTTGAAAATATTTGTGCTAATTTAAAGGAATAACTTTCATATGGGATTTAATTTATACTAAAATTAATTTAAGCTATACTTGTTCTATATCTGTTATATTTTTGGAAATATAAAACAAGTGTTTTTCAAAAGATAACTTATAAGAAAAAGTGAAACAATTTTAAAATCATTACAAAAGTAGTTGTTAAAGTGCCGTCGAGTCAGTTCTGACCCCTAGCGACCCTGTAGCGGGTTTCCAAGAAGCAACTGGTGAGCAACCATCAACCTTGCAGTTCAAACTGACTAGTACGTTAACCCACAGTGCCACACCAGGGTCCATTACAAAAGAAGTATACAGATAACCAAAATGAAAAGCACATGATGTTAATCATTAACCCCTTAGCGTATATCCTTCCAGATATTCTGTATGGATTTTTAGGTATTATTTAGTCTGGTGTTCTTTTCTTTCTTTCTATTTTTTTAACTTTTCCTATTGTTAATTCATTGAAGGTTTATAGACAAGATTATTAGCTTTCCATTCAACAAATCATAAACGTTTTTATCTCAACGATTACTACCCCCTCCTTACAACAGCAGTTATTCCGCTTCCTCCCTATGATTCTCCTTTTACGTTTTTTATTTCACCAATGAACGAAGCAAAAATACCTGACGCACACATACAAAACAAAATGAAATAAATATATACTCATTTAAATGCTTACAGGACACATTCTACTAGCCAGCCTCTCCATGCTTCCATCTCTGCTTTAGCCACTTTGCTAGGTGGGATCTCACTCTCCACTCATGCTCTTCTTTCTTGATGGTTCTGTGATCGTCTGTTCCTGAAATGAAGGATTGACTTCCCCCCCTCCACCCTTTTGGTTTCACATCTTTTACAATTACAGACTTGTTAATCACAATTAATCCTGCTAACAATTACTCACACTCACAATTGAATCATAAAATCCTATCAGCATCACCCCCTATTCCCTTTCACCAGACCCAGCTGAGAAAGAGGAAAACTAATCAGTGGGGATTCTGCCTTACTCCTCTTATTCTGAAACTAAGTATACCCATGAAAGTGTGTAGGCCAGCCATATCATGCCTTTATAACCCCACTTTTTTTTTAAGCTTTTTATTGTGATTTGAGTGAAGGTGAACGGACAAGATCATCAATGTTACCTTCAATAGATTATTTGCTTTGCTTTAGCTCAGTGATTACAATCTCCCTGCAACAATAGTTACCCTGCTTTCTCCCTGTTGCATCTCTTTTACAAGTTATATTTCACAAATGAACAGAGCAAAAATATTTGATATACACATAGAAAACAAAAATATATGTTCATTTAAATCTCCTAAGGGCATATTCTGCTAGCTAGACTCCTGCTGTGGTGTTGTTGATTAACGAGCTGGACCGTAAAGTCAGTTTGAATTGCAAGGTTGGTGGTTAAAGCTCACCAGTCACTCCTCGGAAACCCTATACAGGGTTGCTATGAATCAGAACCAACTAAGTGGCACTTAACAACAACAGCTTCCTGCCGACAGGCACACAGCCTTACTCGGTTTATGGGCCTAGAGCCCGCAACTGCTTTATCTCTCCACGCCATCGTCTCTGCCTACATCTCTGCTGCTGCCACTTTCTTGGTAGGGACCTCATGTTCCACTCATGTTCTTCCTTCTTGATGGTCCTGGAATCGTCTGTTCCTGAAGTGAAAGATTATTCCTCCCTTTTAGTTACACATCTTCTGCAATTACACTTGTGATAATCACAGTTAATCCTGCTAACAATTACATGTAATCAAGTTGTATTGATAAATGCTTGCTATTGGAATGCAAATGTTGGAAACAGAAGAAGGAACGTATGTTGGAAAATATGGTCTTGGTGATAGAAATGATGCTGGAGCTCACATGATAGAAATTTGCAAGACCAATGACTTCTTCATTGAAAATACTTTTTTTTTTTTTTTTTT
>NW_006408589.1:12205111-12212127 GCF_000296735.1 Chrysochloris asiatica | reverse complement strand
GCATTAACCCACAGCACCACACCAGGACTCCAACATTGGAGACATTGGCTACCTATAACTTGGGTGGGGGGAGGGGAGGTGGAGCTATAAAGGCTTACAAATTTTCAAGAGGGAGTTTAGTTCAAGAGTATGGTGGGGGGGCGGTGAAGGTAGAATAGTTTTTATCTTGTCTAGATGGGTGTGGTGAAAAGAGATTCTTAAGATTCAATAGTGAGTAATTGTAATCATGATTCATTGCGACTGTCACAATTGTAAAGGTAGAAGTTTTCTAACAAAAACTGGGGAGTGGTTAATCTTACAGTCCATAAACAGAGGACTCAAGGACCATGAGGGGAGAAGAGCAAAAGCGGAATGTGAGACCTTATCCTGACATGCAGAGACACCAGAGATGGCGACAAAGATGAGAACATGGAGAGAGGGAGCAGCTGAGGACACTAGATTCATGGAAAGAGAAAGGCTGTGTGCTGGTGGCCAGGAGGCAGGCTTGCAGAATGTGCCCTTGAGTTGTTTAAATTATTATATATTCCTGAGTGTTTTTGCGTACATCCCCTCCCCCCTCAAAAACAAAACTATCTGATTGGTATTTATTTTTTGTCTAGTGTATTTCTCCACTCTAGAATGTAAGCTCCATAGAATAGTATTTGTCATATTAATGTGCACAATACACACTTGTTGAATAAATGAATTGATTTTGTTAGTTCTGTGCCCATTTTAAGAAGTCCTGGTTGTGCAATGGGTTAATTGTTCGGCCTCTTCTTAACTGCAAAGTCGTGGTTTAAACCCACCAGCTGCTCTAAGGGAAAAGGGTAAGCAGTCTGTTCCTGTAAAGATTTACAGTCTCAGAAACCTGGTGGACACTCTGACCCATAAGAACCACAAGAGTCTTAATCGACTGGCCGGCAGCAGGTCTGGTTTTGGTTTAATACCCATTTCACAAAGGGGCAATCTGAAGCTCTAGAGAGACAGAAACACTAGATAAGTACCCTTGTCCATGTCAGTCCAAGCATTAGGCAACTCTGATCCAATTCTCTTCAGTTACTTTCTGCTCAGTTACTCTTTGGCGCTGTGGGTTAATACTACACTGCAGAGTCGGTTTGAACCGTAAGGTCCGCGGTTCAAGCTCACCAGCTACTCCTCAGAAAACCCTATACAGGGTCGCTATGGGTCGGAACCGACTCAACAGCACTTGCCAAGTACAACAACAACACTCTTCCCTCATTCTAACATCGGAATCCAAGGGCTAGACTCTGCCGCAAGTTCTCTTCGCAGTGACTCCAAGATACCGCCAGGAGGCGGCGAATGCGAGACCATAGAGTCCGACCCGAAACAGGAGACAGACGGGGTTTCCGCTTCCGGGCATCACTGGTCATTTCCGCTTCCGGCCACTTGGTCTGTGTGGAGCTGACGGGAGCATGGACGGGCATGTGGCTCAGTGCTCAGCGCGGCTGCTGCAGCAGGTCGGGCCACGGGGGACGTGGGGGCAAATCGGGAGTAGGGGGAAGGAACGGGCCCCGGTTCCGGCCAGAGCAGCGTCGGGGGCGCGGGAAGCGAGGCGGGGACCGTCCTGTCCTGGTCCCCTCAACGTGGGTAGCGGGGCCCCGAGACCCGGACCTATCATTGCTCCAAGATGCACGCCCTCCCAGGGTTTCAGTTTCCTTTTCTGACGGATAGGGAAAGGGCGAGAGAGGAAGAGCCTGTCATTCCCAGGGCCGTGTGGTTGTGGCGTGCTGCGAAGTGGAGGGTCCCGTCCTATCTCGGACCTGCAGAAACCGTCCTCTCCGCTGAGCTGGGGTCTGGCGGGCCTTTCTCTCTTAACAGCCCCCGTCCCTACACACAGGTACATTTAAACGTACGTTCTTAGGGGACTGTAGGGAAGGGAATTTGGCAAGTGGGTTCGATCCGGGTCCAGTTTTCGCTCAGCCACTATTCTCTCCATCACCCTGAGTGAGGATTCTAAAAAGCCCATATAGCAGGCTTCATCATCACCCAAACAGGAGTTTGCTGCTTTCAGTATTTGTAGGGAAACAGCAGTCTGCAGCATGGAATAAAAGTGGGATCCGTCCATTGTCTTGTATGCGTTGGATGCGAAGGGACAAAAGAAATCGACAATTCAGGAATTCACAGAATCACCTGGTTAATTTCTAGTTTGTAACTGCTGACGCTGAACTTGCCAAGTCACTGGGCTTGTTCGCACGAGTTTTAAACAAGTCAGCTGTCATAAAGTGCAAATTAGCCAAATGAGCCACATAACCCTGTCAGTAAGGAGATATAATTACCATCTCACTTGGTTGTGATAAGAATTGTAATAAAGAACCTTTCTGACAAGTGTTGAGCCGGAAATATAAGGGATGTACATTTATGGCAACGTTTTTTTCTTTTTTTTGCTGTTAAAGATCCTGAAATTTCATTGAGGAGTCTCCCTCAGTTTTGTAGCTGGATTGGAAATTGTATTCCTATCTGAATTGACATATTTTTAAGTTTTAGGTTGTTGTTGTTAAGTGCCGTCGAATTGGTTCCGATCCATAGCGACCCTGTATAGGGTTTCCGAGGAGCAGCTGGCGAACTTGAACCGCTGACCTTGCAGTTCAAACGACTTTGCTGTCTGGCTCATTAACCCACAGTGCCACACCAGGACTTAGCATAAAAAGCTGAGTAGAGGACTTGAGACACTTACTAGTAATAAAGAAGATCAGAAGAAATGAGACAATCCTTTGGTACCAGAAACGCCCAAAGGCATTGTTGTTGTAGTGAAGTGCCTTCAAGTCGATTCTGACGCATATCGACCTTGTATAGGGTTTCCAAGGAGCAGCTAGTGAGCTCAAACCACCGATCTTTGCAGTTCAAACGACTTTTGCAATCTTGAAGCATTAGCCTTCTCTCTCTCTCCCCAGGACACGTACAGATTTTCCCCATTTGCTGAAAGTAGAGCATTCTGAAGAAACCTTTCATATGCAGAAATGGCATTGGTATATAAGAAAATTTTGAGCATTCCCAGACCCAAAAAATAACCTACCAAATCATACCCAATAACACAAAATCTAAAATGCCAGTAGCAGATAACAGTTCAAAGCTATGGCTTCTTGATGTTGAGTATAAATCCTGGAGAAGGAGCTTAATGAGGCTGCTCTTTCTGCTTGGGGTCTGCACTGCCTTTGTACAGGTGCGCTGCAAAACAAATGCTAGTTTTGCTTTTCACTTTTTTTGTAAAGGTGAAAATCCTCTTTCAGTTATTGAAATTATTTCAGTTACAGAAAACAGGTACTAATGTAGACCTTTCATAAAAATTGAATAGGGCAAAGAACTTTTGAAAAGCAGAGGATAACCTATGTTTTGACTTTTCTTATCAAGTGTAATATGCGAATGTCAGTAAAAGCAGCAAAGAAGGAAAAATCATGTGTGAAAAGAAAACTCCATCAGTTTTAACACACCTGTCATGCCCTGATGGAAAGCAGAAATAAGGCAGTATATGGTACAATCTATGTCATGGAAGTCTTCGACCTAAGAAAATTGCTCTTCCTTCATAGGAGAAAGAGATTAAGTTTCTGACTGCTGAGATTGACCGTTTGAAAAACTCTAGCTGTTTAGAAGCTTCACCAAATTTGGAGCAATTGCAAACAGAGAATTTGAAATTAAAATATCGACTGACTATTCTTCGACGGGTGAGTACTCTATTATTCTTCAGTTTCAGTGATTGTATCTCTTTTAAAACCCTGGCTATTGAAAATTCTAAATGTAGACTCTGTGAAATTTGGGGAAAACCCATATTTTCTCTGCATTAGACAAGTTATACTACTAGCTTGTTAAGTGCCGTCAAGTTGGTTCCAACTCATAGCAACCCTGTATATGGAGGGCTCCCAAGGACTTGTTGGTTGTTCAGAAATTGGAGAAGTTGATGTTTGTCCTTTTTAGTTCCTGCCAGGTCCCTTTGAAATGTTATCTCATCCTAAGTGCTTGGCTACCTTAATAAAGCTTTGAGCTTATCAAATGATAAAATTAATGGATTAATTTGAAGGTAGGATTCAAGTAGAGTTAAGACATTTCTTTCTCAAGCTATTCTTGTGCCTTTAGGAATATATTTCTGTATTATTAAGTCATTGTCTCTATCATAAAGAAATATTTAAGAATATATATTCCTTCTCTGCCCTAATTTGTTTATTTTATAAATTTATTTTTACAGTTTACATTTGTTTTTCACTTAATAAACACAAAGTTTTTTCAATGTAGCTGTATTTGTTACTGACCTCTTAATGTATTGTAGTATAGCAGACTTGTGTATGTGTGTGGGGGGTATTGAGTTTGCTACGGTTGGGGTTTTAGTCATTTGGCCTGTCTTGCAGGTCTGCTGATGACACATTCCAGAGTGTGGCTGCCTCACACCCATAATTGCGCTTCTGTGTGTGTATATTTTCAGCTAGCTGTACTGCTTCACATCTTTATCCCAAAGCTGACCTCATTCACTCATCTTAGACTGCCTCTCCCATTCCCATGAAATCTTTATTATCTGTTTGTGATCTGCTGTGCTGAAAATACCTTTGTCTGAGGCTTCTAAAATCACAAAATTCCTTTTCCATGGAATCTTTCCAAAGGAATTTGACCTTTCTGATTATCTCATTCATTTTGCATTTGTTTATACTTGTTCCCTCTTATGTTTATTTCCATTTGCAAGTATGAAATGCCTAAAATTTAGTAGGAAGTACTTGGGTAGTACATCTGGTTAACGTAACGGAAAACTTGGAGGCTCAAGTCTACCCAGAGGAACGTTTCAAAAAGATCAGGTGACCTATTCCTGAAAAATTGGCCCTGGAAAACTCTGGAGCACAATTCTGCTCTGACACACAGGGTCACTATGAGTTGGAGTCAACATGATGGCAGCTGGTTTTGTTTTGCTTGTTGCTTATTTTTTTAAATGTGCTAGAGGTGGATCAGACATTGTTTGGTTCTGCTGTTCCAACTCGATGGCCCCTGACAACAACAACAGAGATATGAAATAAAAATATGTAAAAGGAAGTACTGTTTATTCTACACATTTCTTAATGTCAATTTTCATGTGGATAAATAGAAAATGCTGTTAAAGTAACATAGATGGCACGTTGATTCTTTTGTATTGTTTATAATTTTATATTGTGAAATGGAGTCCTGATGTGGCACTGTGGGAAAAGGCACTGGACCAAAAAGGCTGCTTTGAAATGCAAAGTCAGCGGTTGAAACTCACCAGCTGTTCCTCAAAAACCCTATACAGCGTTACTATGAGTCAGAACTGACTTAACAGCACTTAATAACAACAACAAATTGTAAAATGGGTGAAGGTTTACAGAGCAGCTATCAGTTTTGCATTCAACAAATCATACGCTTTGTTTCATCTAACTGATTGCATCCCCCTCCATGTAACATACTTATCCCACTTTCTCCCTCTGTTTCCTGTTTCCATTCCTCCTTCCCTAACCCTCCTGAACTTTGTCCTCCAGTAAATTCTGCCCTTTTGATCTCAAATGGTGGATTATTCTATGATTGTGTACCTCACTAGTGATATTGTACCCCTTATAGACCTGCCTATTGTTTGGCTGAAAATTGAACCACAGGGGTGAGTTCAATTTCAGACCTAAAGCCATAGTATCAGGGGTTCCACCAACAACCTTGTTTTCTGTTTTTGTTTTTTCAATGATTTGGGGTTTTTTTCCACATTTTTCTTATGCAAAAAATATAGGACCTTCTAATGTGATTCCTTTCAGAGCAGTTATTAGTGATAGCAGGGTGCCATCTAGTTCTGGCTTCAGTGTCATGGAAACTTACGTTCACATGGTCCAATGTTGTGTGCCGTCAAGTCAGTTTTTGAAATACTGAAACAATATCTTGAATACTGAAAAAAAAACAAACACAGAGCGTGGGCTCTGTGGGGCTTCCCACACTCGTGGCCCCCTTCCCCTTTTCCCCATACTCACTGCCCTCCTCCCCACAACAAACTTAGTTCAAGAGGACAGCGTGTTTTTACGAACAGTTAACAATGATTCTCGGTTTGCTTTGCAAAACCAGAGGAGCTGTTTGCATCTGTCATATTTACATGGACAGTTTCTTTCACATGCTACCAGGTCCCCAGCCACATCCACGCAAACATGGCTTTTCTTGCAGTGCTGAGTTGGAACCCCTCATCTTGAGTCCGCTTCACTTTCTCCTGCTGACGCTTTCCCCACACCAGCCATGTGGTTAAGAAGGAAGATAGGAATGTTTTTATCAACTACAAGCCCTAATTCATATGCCCTCAACACGTAGTGGTTATGACTTGGGCTGTGAACCGAAAGGTCAGCAGTTCAAAACTACCAGCTGTTCCTCAAGAAAAAGATAAGGCTATCTGCTCCTGTAAAGATTTACAGCTTCAGAAACCCTCTACAGGGTCACTATAAGTCGGAACTGACTCCATGGCACACAGCCACCACCACCAAACCCCCCAACCCTACCCACCCTCTCAACTCGACCCGCAGAATTTCATTGAGATTTCTCCTAACAGTTGTTTGGGGGGAAAAGGTAAAACAAAATAGGCTCAAGGTCTTGGTGCTCAGCCCAAGGGGCTCCATGTGCTGGGACACCCCGATGGGCAGGGGCTTTTGCCTCTCCAGCCAGCGCCCAGGCTACATCTTGATCCCTGGCTGTAAAAGCAGGGAGGGGCAGGAGCCAGCATCTCAGAGTCTGGCAGGAGCCCCGGGCAGTGTCATTCAACTGGGCCACACAGAAGTTTGCTGGTGACGGTTGAGGACTTTCTCTAGGGCATATCCTGTGGGGTCGGGATGTGGTCACCAGTCACCAGGTTCTTGTCTGGTCCTGCACTAGGCAGCTGCTTATTCTTCATCTTGGCTTTGGCATGTTGTCTCCTGAGTCAAAGTATTTTTTATTTATTTATTCTTAAATGTTTTATTGTAAATTATGTAATAGTTTACATGGGAGAACATTAGTTTTACATTCATTCTATCGTATATCGTCTCATTGCCATGGTTACAATCCCCTCCATGCAATCCTTCCCCCGT
>NW_006408589.1:12189994-12198716 GCF_000296735.1 Chrysochloris asiatica | reverse complement strand
TACCAGAGCTACCGGAGCAATTATTCACTATTATATCACAAGAGACCTATCCGCATCTCCTTTCATCAGCCCTGCCCAGACAGATTGGATACTACTCAGTAGAGATTCTACCTTCCTCCGCTCTCTCTGGATATAGGTTCCCTGTTGAAAGCTTGTAAGCCAGTCACTTCTTGCCTTTGTAGGCCACTCCTCCCACCCCCGCACCCCCCATTTTGGGTAGGCATTGTCCAAGTTGCCCATCCCTGTCTACTCTGTGTATGGAGGTGTGGGAATGATCCTCGCTGTAAAGATTTGTTCCCTCTTTTGAGCTACTGCATCCACAGGTGTAGGTCTAGTTCATCAAATTGTATCAGATTACTCTTTTTTTCCTCTTCTTTCTTCTTCTAGTTGAGTTCTGATCATGAAAATACATTTTTATAGATAAACAACTATATACAACATGATGACCATACATCATCACATGAAATACACAGAAATCAAATTGACTACATCTGTGGAGAAATATGATAGAAAAACTCTGTATCATCAGGCAAAACAAGTCCAGGGGCATACTGTGAAACACCATCAATTGCTCATTTGCAAGTTTAGGCTAAAGCTGAAGAAAATGAAAACAAGTTCACAAGAGCCTTGAACATATCCCACCTGAATTTAGAGATCATCTGAAGAACAGATTTGATGCATTAGACACTAAAGACCAAAGACCAGAAGAGTTGTAAGATGACATTAAGGACAGCATACAGGAAGAAAGCAAAAGGTCATTAAGAAAACAAGAAAAAAGGAAACGACCAAAATAGATGTCAGAGGAGACTCTGAAACTTGCTCTGCAGCATAGAAACAAAAAGACAAAGCCAAATACTATAACGAAATGTGCAAAGACCTGGAGTAAGGAAAGAATGTGCTCAGCATTTCTCACGTTGAGGGAACTGAAGAAGAAATTCAAGCCTCAATTTGTAGTATTGAAGGAGTCTATGGGGAAAATATTGAATGATGCAGAAAGCCTCAAAATAAGATAGAAGAAGTCCAAGGTGCATTGAAGGCATTGGCAAAGAACCTAGTACCTGGAATAGATGGAATAAGAATTGAAATCTTTCAGCAAAGCAGTGTGGCACTGGAGGCACTGCACTCACTCATCTGTGCCAAGAAATTTGGAAGACAACTACCTGGTCAGTTGACTCGAAGATATCCATATTTGTGCCCATTACAAAGAGAAGAGACCCAACGGAATGCGGATATCTTTGACAGTATCATTGATACCCATGCAAGTAAAGTGCTACTAAAGAATCAAAAAACAGCTGCAAGCATACATTGACAGAACTTCCAGAGGTTCAAGCCTGATTCAGAAGAGACCGAGGAATGAAGGATATTATTGCTGATATCTGATTGATCTTGACTGAAAGCAGAGAATAACAAAAAAATGTTTACCTGTGCTTTATTGACTACACCAAGGCTTTTGATTGTATGGATCATGACAAGCTATGGACAACATTGCAAAGTTTGAGTATTCTGGAAAACTTAATTTTACTCATGAGAAACCCGTACGTAGACCATGAGGCAGTTGTTCAAACAGAGCATGGGAACACAGAATGGTTTAGGGTTAGGAAAAGTGTGTGACAGGATTGTATTCTTGCACTATACTTATTCAATATGTATATTGAGCAAATAATCCGAGAAGCTGGGTTATATGAAGAAAAATGTGACATCAGGATTGGAGGAAGACTCATTAACCACCTGCAATATGCGAATGATATAACTTTGCTTGCTAAAATTGAAGAAGACTTATACTTAACTGATGAAGATTAAAAACCATAGCTTTCAGTATGGATTGTAAAATCTTCACCACTGGACCAATAAACAACATCTGTATAAGTGGAGCAAGGAGCTCTGGTAGTGTAGTGGTTACAAATTGGTCTGCAAACCTTAAGGTCAGCAATTCAAAACTACTAGCTGCTCCATGGAAGAAAGATGAGGCTTTTTGCTCCCATAAAGATTTACAGCCTCGGAAACCCTGTACAGGGTCACTATGGGTCGGAACCGACTCCACGGCACTTAACAACAACAATATATAAGTGCAGGGAGTCTTGGTGTGCTGTTCAGGGTTAATGCGATGGACTGCAAAGTTGTTTTGAATTTTAAGGTTGGCAGTTCAAGCTTATCAGCTGCTCCTTGGAAACCTTATACAGGGTCACTATGGGTTGGAACCCACGCTACAGTACTTAACAACAGCATCAATATAAATGGAAAAAAGATTGAAATTGTTGAAGACTTTATTTTGCTCAGATCAGTCATCAACACTCATGGAAGCAGAAGTCAAGAAATCAAACAACGTATTGCGTTAGTCATATCTTCTGCACATGACCTTTTTTTAAAAGTGTTTTAAGAGCAAAGATGTCAGTTTCAGGCTACGATGCCCCTGAGCCAAGTCATGGTATTTCCAGTAACCTTATATGCATGTGAAAGTTTGATAGTATTTTTGAATAAGGAATACCGTAGAAGAATTGATACATTTGAGTTATAATGTTGGAGAAGAATATTGAAAGTACTATGGACTGCTAAAAGAACAATTCCAATCTGGGTTGGTATAAGTACAGCCAAAATGCTCCTTTGATGTAAGGATGACCAGACTTTGTTTCTTATACTTCTGACATACTATTAGGAGGGACCAGTCACTGGAGAAGGATATCATGTTTGATAAAGTGGAGGGTTGGAGAAAAAGAGGAAGACCTCTAACGAGATGGATTTGTACTGTGGCAGCAACAGTTGTGAGGTTGGCATAGAACCGGATAGTGTTTCATTCTTTTGTGCGTAATAGCGCTATGAGTCTGTACTGACCTGATGGTACCTGACATCAACAAAAAACTCACTCTTCTTGTGTATTGCCCTCCCAGTCACCCAAGCTAACGAGTATTTACCCTTGAGCCAGTGAATTACTTTCCCCTTCCTGCCGCCCTTGGTAACCATCAAAGAATGTTTCTTTTAGTATGGAAACCTTTTCTTAAGCATTTACAATAATGGTTTATAATATACATATAATACTTTGTCCTTTTGTGACTGATTAATTTCATTCAGCTTAATGACTTCCAGGTTCATCCATGTTATGAGGTTATAGTGATTTGTTCTTAGTATTAAAATCCTCAAACTGAATTCTCAGAGTAAAGGGGATATGTGCTTTATAAAACTGAGTTTATGTTTCATTTTCATTTAAAAGGTTTCTCCTTTTTTAATAACTACATTGTCTAATGTGTGAATGATCAATTGCATCTGGCTTGGGTATTAGTTTTTCTTCCTTTGCTGAATGGAAAAGAGTTCATCCAAGAGGTCAGGTTTTGCCCAGGATAATTAGTGTGTGTCGATCTTGAAGTTAGCTATTATTGTTTTGGTTTTTATTCATAGCAACCCTTTGTTCAATAGATTGTGAGGCTGGTGCCCAGCCCTGCACCATTCTCACAATCGTTGCTGTGTTTGAACACGTTGTTGTAGCCACTGTGCCAGTCCCTCTTGTTGAGAGGCTTCCTTTTTTATCACCAGCCTTCCCCTTTACTAAGCATGATGTCCAAAGTACATGAGACAAAGTCTCACCATTCTTTCGGGTTGTATTTCTTAAGACAGATTTGTTCATTCTTCTGGCCATCGTGTAGTCAATATCCTTTACCAACACTATAATTCAAAAGCAGATGTTATAAAACGGCTGTTTATTACCCTTGCTTTTTTAAAACTATAATCTTGGAAACAGATAAGGCAGTTATACTTTGTCCTGTAGGATCACTATGGTTGGAATACTCAATGGCAGCAATTATTTATTATGCAAATTTGAATAGTGCCACTTTCATAACTAGAAAATTAAAAATGTAAATGTGCTCAACCAGGCTTCATAACTGTAGATTTGAGTAGGTCTTCAGAAAAGTATACGTGCCACAACTTATTTTGAAAGGCAGATCATGTGGTTTAGCATTTTTATATTACTCTTGACATTATTGATACTTTATAATTGCTTGAACTTCTCTGCTACTGCCTTTTGATGGGTCATACATAAAAAGCATCTAAAGTCAATTGTACATTTCCAAGTAATTTGCTAAAACTTGTGTAATATAATTGTTTTATGTTGTATTATAGATGCTCAAAACCAAGGAACAGAAAGTTAATCCAAGAGAAATTGCTGAAAACATTACCAAACACCTTCCGAGCAATGAGTGTATTGAAAAAGTTGAAATTGCTGGTCCTGGTAAGACATAATGTTATCTGTCTTGCATAGTACTAAATTGCTGGTTCCTTTTTGAAATTTAAACTCAAAATCCGTTTTTTAAAATAAACATACATACACACAAATGTAGGGTAAAAGCTTACATACACATAGTCCCTAACTTACAACGCATTTGAGTTTCATCAAGCCACACTTTAAAAAGTCATTTATATGTGTTGTTGTTAAGTGCCGTCGAGTCGGTTCCGACCCATATATATATGTGTGTATATACCTATATATGTATGTATATATATATACACACACACACACGTTGTTGTTACATGCCGTTAAGTCAGTTCTGACTCATAGCGACCCTGTACAGGGTTGCCGAGGCTGTAAATCTTTATGGGAGCAGAAAGCCTCATCTTTCTCCTGAGGAACAGCTGGTAGTTTCAAACTGCTGACTTTAAAGTTCGCAGCCCGATTCATAACCACTATGCTACCAGAGCTCCTTATACATATATATATATATATTTTATGTATTGTAAATATACAAAAGATTGATTATATATATCTTGTTAATAAGATAGATGTATTACATACAATGTTGCAGTGTATAAGTTGCTTATATGATTATTCAAATATTCAGTTATTCACTCCCAGATGTTCAGTGTTAGGATTTACTGATCATAACCCTGCCATATAGTAGGCTGTGACCTCCTGGTCAACAATGAAAGCCGTCTATGTTGGCAGTCAGTTATGTTGAATAGAAAATTGGACAGTGACTAATGGTATTCAACAACTGCACTTGAGCCCAACACCTGTTAAGACTGACTCTATTGTTACAACTCTGAAACTGACAAATAAGGGTCCGATTTATAAAGATAATGGTAATTAAAGGCAATAATGATGGAAACTCAAAAAGAAAGAGAGATTTGACTTACGTCCAAACCATCTATGACAGAGTTGTCAGTACAAAGTCCTGTCACAAGTTAGGTCCTGTATTGAACAAGCCAGTGAGAGCCCTTGGATTGTGATTAGGAAACTGAAGTTTTAGTCTAGACTTAACTACACCACTCAGCTTCCTGATCTTCTCCCTGTGACTCCATTATTTTATCACCAAAATGGTATAGATAATGACAGATAAATCTGTGACAAAGAGGCCCTCTATTTTCTGTTAAGAAGTAAACATACCATTTGCTGAAAGTAAAGAGGCCCTGAATTAATTAATTGGGAAGCTTTCAGAAGACTAGTTAACATCTGAAATAGATGCTGAAACAGAAAGTTTGTAACAGGGCTCAATTGAAGGCCCCATGTAGTGTTAGAATCATGGAGAGTTTTGCTAACGCCCAATCAGGAGCTAGCTATGAAACTGAGAAACCATTCAAAATGAGAAGCTATCTGACGTTTACTCTCCTCTGCTGTCCATTAGGCTTTATTAATGTCCACTTAAGGAAGGATTATGTAGCAGAACAATTGACCAATCTTCTGGTAAATGGAGTTCAACTACCTGCTCTTGGAGAGAATAAAAAGGTACACTTGCAATCTTGTATTGAAATATTGATACCTTAGAACTCTATGGCAAGTCCAATAGCTAGAAATGGACTGTACTTTTTTTGGTTTGTTTAAATGTTTTATTGTGATTTATGTGATAGTTTACATGGGAGAACACTAATTTTACATTCATCTTATCGTATATCACTTCATTGCCATGATTACAATCTCCTCCATGCATCATCAACCAACTAAAGGGTATACACTACAAGCCTGCCCCCCGGTCGTTAACACACAGCCCCTCTCCCTCTCTGTGTCTAAAGTCCCCAACTGCTCCATTACTCCATGTCATTGTCTCTGCCTCCATCTCAGGCATCACTGCTTCTCTGGGTAGGGTCCAGCTTTCCACTTTTCTCCCTGATGGTCCCAGGGACCTCCACTCCTAGACTGCAAAGTTAATCATTCCCCTCCTTGCTACAAAACATCTACCTTTACATTTCCAACCCTCACAAGCAGTTTGGTAACAATTATTCACTATTGTATCACAAGAGACCCATCCGCACTTCATTTCATCAGCCCTGCCTAGACAGATTGGATACGACTCAGTGGAGATTCTATCTTCCTTCACACCCACTGAATCTAGGTGCCCTCTTGAAAGCTTGTAAGCCAGTCACTCCTTGCCTTTATAACCCCTCCATTTTGGGTAGCCAATGTCCAAGTTGCCCATCCCTGTCTACTCTGTGTATGGAGGGGTTGGGAATGATCCTTGCTGTAAGGATTTGTTCCCTCTTTTGAGCTACTACATCCATAGATGTAATGGACTGTACTTTTTATATTGAGAATAAATCATTAATATTACTAAATAGGAATATAACTGAAATGTAGCCTTTGTTCTATGTAGCCTACATGTTTGTTTGATTTTCCACTAAAGTAGCCTACTGATATTTATGAAGTATCTTTGACGTAGTAGATAATCTGTATAAGTGAATTTGATTCCTTTTCAGCTAATGTACAAGTAAATTAGTAAGAATTATACAATTGAATTACAACCCAGGCTGCTTTTTATCTGAGACTGTATTCTGTTATTAAAGAATGTACATATATTGGAATGATCTCCTTTTTAAAAGTGTCTTTATTATCTGTCCCAGGTTGTGGTTGACTTTTCTTCTCCCAACATAGCTAAAGAGATGCATGTGGGTCACCTCAGGTCAACTATCATAGGGGAGAGCATGTGCCGCCTCTTTGAATTTGCAGGATACAATGTGCTAAGGTATGCATTTTTGTCTTTGTGTAGAACAGGGGACATCTCATTTGAGAAACTATCTTTGAGTAAATCAGTGGTTTCTAAGCTTAGTTCTGATTCATAGTCATCCAGAAAACATTAAAAATAAATAATGTCCTGGGCCCTTCAATTGGATTAAGGGTTTTTTTAGATTCTGTTGGGTGGCAAAGATCCTGTATACCAGGCGTTTATATTCTAATAGAGGTAGAGGTCGGCATAGAATATGTTGGGTTTTGTAGGCCATGATAAGAAATTAGTGTTTTACTTTAACTGAATTGGGAATCATTTGGAAAGTGTTAATCAGTGGAGCAGTGTGATCTAGTAATGAGAGATACTGTGGGTGCTGAGAATAAACTATGCAAAGAAAGAAGATTATTGTAATAAGTTCAGAAGGGTGTCTTCATAATCCAGTTGAGACATGACCTGGTGGCTTAGGATTCGAAAATAGACTGGGATGAGTGGTTGAATTGACATATACGAGGGGACATCAAAGTGTGTAGGAAAATGGAGTTAAAACATAATGGAATTTTTTTCATCAACTTTTTGAAGCCCCCTCATCTTTTCGAAAAATGTTATCCAGTGACATTTGAAAGCTGCTGGTCTAAATTACACTAAGATGCATTTCCATAAAATTGCGATACTGGCGAAATTGGCTTCAGCTGTTGTGATACTGGCAAAATTGGCTTCAGCTGTCATTGTTGCAGTTGTTAAATGCCACAATTAGCTACACAATAAACATCACAATTCATTGGTAGGAAATTGATTCATTCAGCAAATCCTGGATGCCTACTATTTTAGCCTTTGTTCCTGGGTATACAGTGCTTAGCATAACAGACATAGTCTTTGCCTCTCGATGAAGTTTATTAACTGATTGTGAGGAAACAACCAGGAAAGTAAGTTATTACTAATTGTGGGATTTTGAAAAAAACACATTGTCATCCACTTGATTTCAACTTGTAGTGATCCTATAGGACAGGTATTGTTTGTTGTTAGATTCTATTGAGTGAGTTCTGACTCATAGCAACCCTGTATAGGGTTTGAACTGCTGACCTTGCGACTACTAGCAGTCCAGTGCTTACTCTACAGCATCACACCAGGGTTTCCAAAGCTGTAAATTCTTACAAAAACAGCCAGCCACATCTGCAGAACAGCTGGTGAATTCTAACTGCTGACCTTTCAATTAGCAACCAAGTTCTTTAACCACTGTGTTAGTTGTTGCTATTAAGTGTTATCAAGTCGGTTCTGACTTACAGTTGCCCTGTATAGGGTTTCCAGGGAGTGACTGGTGAGTTTGTACCACTGACCTTGCAGTTCAAAGCAACCTTGTGGTCCACTGCTTGTCCTACAGGCCTTCAAAATGTGATGTATTGTTGTTAAGTGCCTTTGAGTTTGTTTCGCCTCATAGTAACCCTGTATACAGTTCCCAAGGAGTGGCTGGTGAATTTGAACCACCAGCCTTGGAGTAGCATTTCAGTGTTAGTGATTCCTAATTGAATATAATTCTTCTCATTTAAACATGTTTATCAATTTTGAAATGTTATATTCTCTTGTTTGGTGCTAGATTAAACCACGTAGGAGATTGGGGGACACAGTTTGGCATGCTCATCGCTCACCTGCAAGATAAATTTCCAGATTATCTTACAGTTTCACCTCCTATTGGGGATCTTCAGGCCTTTTATAAGGTGTAGTACCATTTATTTTTTTATTTTTTGTATTTACCACTCATCATAATTATTTCTCTTAATGAGCTCAAAATAGTATTTAAAGCT
>NW_006408589.1:12189096-12189673 GCF_000296735.1 Chrysochloris asiatica | reverse complement strand
AACTGTACTCACACACTGTCTTAGCCATGATGATAGGACAGCACACAGTTGAAAAGAAAGGCCATTTCACTGAAATTAACCTCTTTAAAGACCTGAATTACTTTTTAATATTTGACCCATTATTTTATTGTGTACGTAGAAGCAGTCATTACACTCCCTACCACACCCCCATTATACATGGAGTTTAGTCGTCTTTGCTTGTTTACGGAAGTATGTTAAAAATTCTTGCACATTACCTTTTGTTAAGTGAAGTTAGGAGTTCATTGAAATGTTTTAGTATTTAAAATTTTGATGCTGTTCTCGCCATATGTTTTTTTAAATGTCATATAAAAATAGTTTTTAAAAAAACAAATTTATACATAATCCACAATTTTAAGTTATATGCTATTGCTTACTTTGATTCCTTGACTTATCCGTACACCAACATTTATTAAATCATTTGTGACTTTTTGTTTTAGTATTGTGATTATATAACATTTTATTTAAAACTTTTTCATGTTACTCTTTAGGATGACTGGACATTATTTGATTGGATTGTGGTATACCTTCTTGTTGTTACGTGCCGAGGAGTCGATTT
>NW_006408589.1:12180367-12188996 GCF_000296735.1 Chrysochloris asiatica | reverse complement strand
ACCCTGTACAGGGTTTCCGAGGCTGTAAATCTTTACAGGAGCAGAAAGCCTCATCTTTCTCCCGCAGAACAGCTGGTAGTTTCGAACTGCTGACATTCTGGTTCGCAGCCCGATTCGTAACCACTACGCTACCAGGAGCTCCTTGTGGTATACCTTAGTAACTTTTATTAATACTCATTGTGGATTTAATAAAAAAAATTTTATCTATGTCATAAACATAATAGTTGATACTTACAGGTTTTTTCCCTTTTAACATTTATTTTCTTATGATAGCTTTCAGAAATAGAATTTTTTAATAATAAGAATTTTAGTAGTAGTTGTTGTTGTTGTTAAGTGCCGTCGAGTCGGTTCCGACCCATAGCGACCCTGTACAGTAGTAGTAATAAGATAATAATTATTATGATAATAAAGAGAGTAAAGTTTTGTGAGTTATTTTGTTTTGTGTTTTATTTTCTAAGGAAAAATTGAAATACAGTTATATGTTTGTGGATATGAGATTGGTAAAATAGTGTTGCCAATCTGCTTGAATTCTGTACTTTGAATATAATGAGGCTGATCTGTTTATACAAGCAAATATTTATACTATAGTACTTACTTAAAAACCAAACTAAAGGAAAGCCATATATATTTCTAATCTTTATTGAAACACATATACAAAGAGGCTTCAAAAAATTTATGGAAAAATTTCATTATGTTTTCATTCCATTTTTCCACAAACTTCTGAAGCCCCTCATGTTAAGTATTGCAAAGATATATCTGTTCACTCAATCCAAAATAAAAACATTTAATTAAAAAAAAAAAAAGATATATCTGGAATTTCAAAATGTTATAATTGATTAGAATAGTGGGGTTACAATTGTTTTTTAAATACTCATTGAACATAACTTTGTTTTCAAAGTTTGTTGTTGTTATGTGCCATGGAATCGATTTTAACTCAAAGCAAAATGAGAACTTTTTTTTTTTTTCCCAAATTAAAAATAGAGTTACGCATCCAGGACGACAAAAACCATGTGAGAGCCATGTCTGGCTTCCCTTTTTTCACACAGCAGGAAGAGAATCAAACTGAAAATCAATCCAAGGCAGATTCCTATGACGCTTAGGATCACACATGCTTCTCCTACCTACACTCATCTTTATTCTGACCTCAACTACCCTTCTCACAGCACTTCTCTATGTCACATCTGGGTTTGACAACGCATTGTAATAGCCATACAAAACTCATAACAGTACTTAAAATTGTGAGGTGTGTTAGGGAAGTGAACAGGATAAAATTCAGGATCAGACAAGCTCAGGATGTAGCAGTTGCCCTAGTCAGGAATGCTTCTTCTCTGCCATACTGTCGACACACCTCTTTCTTATTTTCAGCTTTTCAGCCATGTGGCCCCTTGTCCTCTGCCCTGCTCAGGCAAGTGTTAACAAAGTTCTTTTAGCCAGTCTGTGAATGCCCAAAAGGCACATTCTGTAAGCCAGTATCCTATCCTGCCCATAGGCACTCAGGTTTACATAGTCCATAGGCCTAGAACCCGCAGTTGCTCTGTTTATCCATGCCACCATCTCTGTCATTGCCTCTATTGTCATCACTTTTCTGGGTAGGAATCTCACTCCACTTGTGCTCTTCCTTCTTGATGGCTCTGGAATCTCCTGTCTCTGTTTCTGAGATGTTATTGTTGTTAAGTGCCTTTGAGTTGGTTGTGACCCTATATTGGGTTTCCAAGGAACAGCTGGTGAGCTTGAACTGCTGACCTTGCAGATCAAACCTACTTTGCAGTCCAGCGCCACACAAGACATGGCTCGTTTTAAACCTAGCTGGATGGCAAAACTAACCAAGCCCTGATCTTAGAGTCCTATACACCTCATTTGCCTGGTCACATCCAGTCATTTGGTAGCATTACTAGAAGACATAGGATAGAAAAGCCATATCCGGTAACCCAAAGTACCACAAGGACCATATCCAAAATGGAGTATGGAGACAAGCAAATTTGCCTCTACCTGTTAGCTAGTCTATATTACACTGCTTGAGCACAAAAATACATGACTTAGTGGTTTTGGGAAAATGGCGAATTTCTATGGTGAAATTTTTATAGTTGTATTTTTTCACTATGGTGAAATTTTGTGTTTGTGAGAAAAATGGTTTCACAAAAAATGAACATGCTTTTGATACACTGCTTTTGAGAGAGAGCACTTGTTCTGGAGTTATAAATATTCATTTATTTTTTAGAATTTTTTGTGATACAATCAAATTATTTTTCCCCTACTTTTAGAAATAGAGTTGGATCTTTTTACTGACCTTACTTTTTTCAAAAACACAGGAATCCAAAAAGAGATTTGATACAGAGGAAGAATTTAAGAGGCGTGCATATCAGTGTGTAGTTCTGCTTCAGAGTAAAAATCCAGATATCATAAAAGCTTGGAATCTTATCTGTGATGTTTCCCGCCAAGGTGAGTTTCTGAATTTCATTTATTTAGTAATAGCAAATGGTGTTGTCGGATAGGCACTGGACTGCTAACCGCAAGGTAAACAATTGAAACCCACCAGCCACTCCTCAGAATCTCTATATAGGGTCTCTGTGCATTGGAACCAACTCGACAGCACTTAACAACAACATAGCTTCCTTGAATAGCATTTTAAAGGTTTGAGCACTGAGAAATTTTTTGTTTCCTTAAAATAAAATTCTAAAATTGAAATAACTAATAAGAAAGCTTACTAAGACAGGAAGATTAAAAAAAAAACTAGCTGTCTTCAAAATAAAAAATTAGTTGTAAAACTGAATAGAAATTTGATAATAATAACCAAAGCTATAAAACAATATTTTTCAGCAAATGTGCATACAACAGAAAGTAATAGAATGCTTGGCTAGTGCCATACCAAGTTCCCTAGTTCTCTAGATTCATTTGTAGATTAAAGATAATTTTAAGATTTTAAACTTGACAAAGTAATTATAAAGGTCACTTTGAAGAATAAATGGATAATACAGGCAGTAGATCTTTGACAAAGACTAATATGGCTGGTTTGCAGCACTAGGCAGTAAAATACTTTATAATGTTGCAGTAGATCATCCTGTGCACTGGAATATTGCTACACAGACAAGTGCATGGTGACGATTAGGACAAGATTCAAGAAAATGTAGTAAATACTTCCTAATAGGGAAGGCTTTATTTAAAGCTATATAAGAAGTCCTTATTCTTTGTAGAAAAGAAGAAAATGTAGACAGAAAAAATAGAACAAAAATTATCTGTAGTCCCACTCAATTTTTTTTTATATTTTGTATTTTCAAAATATTAGTCTGCAGTGTTTTATATCTTGCATTTTTATGTGATTAATTTCTTTCCTTACAAATGTACCAATTAACCAACTAAATTGCTTTTAATGTTTGTTTAAATTCTAACACACTTTTTTTGTTTGATTACATTTTCCCCTTAGAGTTTAATAAAATCTATGACGCATTGGACATCTCTTTAATAGAAAGGGGGGAATCCTTCTATCAAGATAGGATGGATGATGTTGTAAAGGAATTTGAAGATAAAGGTAAGCACAATTCCTTTTTTTTTTTTTTTTTGCAAAAGTTTTTAAATAGACCAATGTGGAAGGAATATAGTGACCCTCCCGAGTCCATATACCCATCATCCAGCTTCAACAATTATGAGTCGTAGCCTGCCTTACTCTATCTGTACCTTCCTGTGGACGTTGCTTACAGCCTGCAGTTTCACCTACAACATGTCTCTTTATATCTCTCTAAAAAAGCAACACACACACTCCCAACCTATTGTTATACACAAAAATATGAATAGTAATTTCTTAATATCAAACAGGATTTAAATTTTCCAAGTTGATTCATATTTTTAAATTGTTAGTTTAAAATCAGTAATTACGTTTGTTTGCTTTATCTTTTACATTTCTATAAATTCATAGGTTGCCCCTCCCCTTTCCCCTTTTTTATTGTTGAAGAAAATGGAACGTTTGTCCTGTACAATTTCCCGTCGAGTTTTCTCGACTATAACATATGTTTTCTAAAGAAGTCTAATTGGATTCTGGCATGTGTTCTGTTTTACTTTATTTGCCAGAAGCCAAACAATGTCTAGCTGGTTCTCTTTTTGTGATATTAAAGTAAGCTCATTTCTTGGGTCCACGTGTTGGTCAGCTTGATCTGTCCATAAACTTCTCCATTAGACTTCCTTAGTTTTAGCAGCTGTTGGTCTTTACTTTGATCCGTTATTTCAGTGGTGGTGGTGGTGGTGGTGTGGGTTCTGAATCATAGCAACCCTGCATAGGGTTTCCGAGGCTATAAATCTTTCCAGGAGCGGAAAACCTCATCTTTCTCCCATAGAACACCTGGTAGTTTCGCACTGCTGACCTTGAGGTTAGCAGCCCGACTCATAACCACTACTCTATTAGCGCTCCCTAGAGGATAGAAAATGGTAGTAATCTGACATTTCTTCTCTATTTATTACCTGGGATTCTCTGCACAACTTTCTCACATAATTAGTTTTGTTATCCTGAGGTACTATTCATGTGAGAGAGACAGGCTATATAAATGATCAATTCTTTTATTTTATTAGTCAATTTACAGAATAATGTTAGTTTCCTATATCTGATAAGTGAGTTGTTTAACTTTAGAATTATTATGAACTCAAGGGTTTTCATGTATTTTTTTTAGTGTTCACAATAGGTTCCTTTTTGGCCAATGGTTGTTGTTGTCAGGTGTCATCTAGTCGGAACCGACTCATAGCGACCCCATGCACAGCAGAACGAAACAATGTCCGATCCTGGGCCAACCTCACTACCGCTGCCACACTTGACACCATCAGTGATGCCACCTGGCTGATCCATCTCGTTGGGGGTCTTTCTCTTTCTCTGACCCTCCATCTTACCCAGCATGACATCCTTCTCCAGTGACTGTTCCCTCCTGACAATATGTCCAAAGTATGAGAGACGGAGCTTTGCCATCCTGGCCTCCAAGGAGCACTCTGGCTACACTTCTTCAAAAACAGATCTGTTGGTTCTTTTGGCTGTCCATGGCACTTTTAGTATGGTAACTCCCTCAAATTGGCATTTCTGTTTTTTGGGTTGTTTTCCCTGAACCCCTGTCGTCTTGCTAGTCTCTTTGCTTTCGGTTGTGCAGGATTCCAGGATCACTTCTATAGTTCTCCACTTCTCACTCCAGTTTCTCTCTCCTGCCATGTGTGTTTCTTGGGCGCCATAAGTTTTACTTTATTTTCAGCACACTATAAAAGGAAGCCATAAATTTGCATCTTTCTGTTAGAGAGGAAAGTTATTGCTTGGGTGGAAAACAAACCACAGATTCCCAGATTCTGGGTCTGCTTAGGTGTGCTCCAGTGACATAGTCTATAAGGAGTTTGGGAGCAGAGGTGTAATAGTAATCCAGAAAGCTATCAGGATATCTGATCTAAGCCTAGACAATACCTGGGCACCCCAATAGCCTTGACAGTAGCCATTTTCCAGGGTTCACAATAGTAGGTCATGGTGAGAAGAGTCAAGTGATTTTTTTATGAGTGCTACATCAAATATACTAAGGAGCTCTGGTAGCGTAGTGGTTACGAATCGGGCTATGAACCACAAGGTCATGAGTTCGAAACTTGCCAGCCACTCTGCGGGAGAAAGATGAGGCTTTCTGCTCCTGTAAAGATTTATAGCCTTGGAAACCCTGTTCAGGGTCACTATGGGTCGGAACCAATTCAACGGCACTTCACAACAACAACAATCAATATACTAGAAGGTGCTAGGCATTTGCATTCCTTCAGGAGTCTTTTAATCTTTTAATATTTTTAATAATGTTTTTGTGTGTTTTTTCCTCCCTAGGATTCGTTCAAGTAGATGATGGCAGAAAAATTGTGTTTGTCCCAGGGTGTTCTGTACCATTAACCATTGTAAAATCTGATGGAGGTTATACCTATGATACATCTGACCTGGCTGCTATTAAACAAAGATTATTTGAGGAAAATGCAAACATGGTTATATATGTGGTGGACAGTGGACAAGTAAGTGTGTCGTTTTGTATTTGTTCTTAACATTGTCTGATTGGAGATGAGACATTGTGGTGGGGTTTGTTGTGGCATTTAACACTAGAAAAATCAAATTTTTTTTCCAAAGACTGAAGATTCAGAAGAATGAAAAGGTTTTGGACTCTGGCAAACCTAACACTTCCTAGCTTGTCTTCATAAACTGGAAGAATTTATTTCTCTGAACCTTAATGACCATTCATTCCCTTCTGATAATGTCAGACCTAAATTTTAATTCAAATCATTGCACGTGATTCTGGTCTTAATTCAGTTTTTTCCACATTTGAACGCTTCACATTCAATAATATTTTAGAATAACATAGTCATTTTAGTTGGTATGGTGTCTTTTTTTTTATTATTACTATTGTTTTACATCCAGCATATCACTTTTTGTTTCATATTAATGACTGCAGTCCCCTCTATGTAAAAACAGTTATCCCACTTCCTCCCTGAAGTACCTACTTTCATTCCATCCTCCTGCCCAAACCCTCTGAGCCTTGTGCCCAGGTGAATGTTGTTGTCCTTTTGATCTTTAATGGTTGACCATTCCATTGTGAGCATGCCTCACTAGTGTTGTCCCCCCTATATATCTATCCATTGCTTGGTTGAAAATTGATCCATGAGGGTGAGTTCCAGACCTGAAGAGTGGTTGAGGGCCATAATCCCATGTTTCTCCAGACCCTTTATGACCAGTAAGCCCAGTCTTTTTTATAATTTTGAGTTTTGTTCCATATTGTCTCTGTCTGGGACGTTCTAATGTGATCCCTTTCAGAGCAGTTGGTAGTGGTAGTTGGGGGCACCATCTAGTTCATCTGGTCTCAGAGTCATGGAGACTGATGTTCATGTGTTCCATTTGTTCATTGGACTAATCAGCTCCAGGCTTCTTCAATTTTTATCACTCTGTCATTTATACATGGAAAGAACAATAGTTACACCTTAGATGGCCATTCATGAGCTTTTAAAATCCCAGTCATGGTTAGCATGGATTTAAACACTGAATGAAGAAATTATGGTAACAGTCTTGCTCTTACTGCTTCTTAATATAGGGACCAAAAAAGGTTTTATAATTATACCTGCCTCACAGTAGAGCTTTAAAGCATTTTTTATTACTAGAAAATGTAGCCAATAACTTTTTTCTTGTCTTTTTTGTAGTCCATGCACTTCCAGACAATATTTGCTGCTGCTCAAATGGTTGGTTGGTATGACCCTAAAGTAACTCGAGTGTCCCATGCTGGATTTGGTGTGGTCCTGGGGGAGGACAAGTAAGTCTGGGAAATCTGAAAATGGTAATTCTACACCTGCCTCTGATATTTCTTTGGGAACATCAACATTTCACTTGATACATTGTTAGAAGTGAGAAAATTCACAGTTATTTAGTCTTCATGTATGCTGTAATGATGAGCCTAGCAGAAGTGTTTTGTGCCTGTGTCTCATCACTGCCACAGTATAGCCTTTTAAGGAAATTTGTGCAAAAGTTGAGTGAAAGCCACACTACGTTCAGCAGATTATCAAGGGGCTTTCTAAAATTTAAATGTATAACGGTATCTCTTCAGATCTCAGACAAAATGTTCAAGTTTTTTTTAAGCATTATGTAATTATCTTTGTTTTTTCTTTCTGTGTTGAACAGGTCAGCAGGTGTAAGTTCATTGAGTTTCCAGTTGAGGTTTAAGATGTACTACTTTGAACACACCTACAGATTGTAATCTTCCTCTCAGATATAAGTTTATTGAGACCTACATGCCAATATATACACTTTGTTTTTTCGTTTCCAGTGATTTCTGACTTTCTGCTCAATGTTTATAAAATAAAAATACAAATAAAATATTTACATACAGTAGTAATTCAAAAGTGCACCTTTCACATTTAACTCCTACGTTCAGTAGTATTTTAGCATTCCTTAGCTATGTAATCAGCATGCTTCTAAAACTCTATGGCATCTTAGATTTGGTGACAAGCCTCAAATGTTACCATCATGCAAAGTTGTTTGTAATACTTTTAAGGAAACCACATTAAGTAGTTCAAGATGCTTGGTCTGCCAATGCACAAAAGCCCTAATTAAGATATAAAAAGCAGATGAGGTGTTATCAAGGTATAATTTTAGATAAAGACTAATTTGAAGGTCAAAGCTCTTATTGCTAGAGTCACCGTCATGCATTTCCTAATTGTAATATGTGACGCTTGTGTGAAGCAGCACTTTTTAATCAAAAGATACACTGGGTTCTTAAGTTGTTCATTGATCCTAGGAAAATACTTAAAAACTAACCAGAGAAATGAGTGTTGCTTTTCCTGACTTTCATTTTATAGACTAATATATAGGTGACTGTTTCTACAGTTGGGTGAGAGTGTCAGAATTTACATTCTTGGTGATTGTCTTTTAGGGTCTATCCATCCTGGGGTTCGTTGAGCTTCTTGAATGTTTATCTTTTCACTTCTCAGGATGTTAGGAAAATTTTCTTCCAGAAGCTCTTCAACTATCTCCTCTGTGGACTTGTGTGATTGTTTCCTGTTCTGGAATGCCAATAATTCATATGTTATTCCTCTTCACGTTATCCAACATGAATCTTAGGCCTTCTTCTGATTTTTTTATCCTTTTTTGTATTTGTTCTCTCTT
>NW_006408589.1:12176560-12179675 GCF_000296735.1 Chrysochloris asiatica | reverse complement strand
GTAGTAGAACCCTCCGAGGGTGGGGCTGGGGTGCCCACTAGCTCAGGCACCCCTATAGTCACCAGAATGGAGGAGCGCAGATAGCAAGGGACCAATGGACAGATACCAAAAGAAAAGAATGTCCACACCTTTATCTCAGCGGTTCTGCCAGGCGTCTGTGGCCACTCCGCACCTTCCCCCGCGTGGTCTCCCTCAAGATGGCGGCTCCTTGATCAGCCAAGCATCCCAGACTAGAAAGCAATGGATTTCTTGCTTCTGCCACAAATTCCCCCAGCTGTGAGCCTTCCAACCTAAGTATTCCTTTATATGTGGTTCAGAGTTCGGGGACCAGCCCCTGAGCCTGCTTGGTTGGGTAGTTTTTGTTGTTGCTGGCAGAGCTCCTTTACCACACATCCACCCGATCCACCATCTTGTTTATTCTCCAGAATTTACCTTCTGTACGTGATTTTTATAACAATGTTCTTATCTCATTTGTCTTATAATGGCTAAGGTATTCTTGATCAATTGTTTTGTTTTTGTCTCTGAACTCTCAAAGTCAACATCCTAAGTCCTGGTGTGGTGCTGTGGGTTAATGCACTGGACTGCAAGGTTGGCTTGAACCACAAGGCCAGTGGTTCAAGCTCACCAGCTGCTCTTCGGAAACTCTATACAGGGTCGCTATGAGTTGGAACCAACTCGATGGCACTTATGATGGCACTTAACAACAACAACCCATTTAAAAAATAATAATAATTTAGATGATAGTTAACCATTGGCAGTTTAACATATTTGAAATATTTACGTTAAAATGTTAATAGGTTTTGCCACCTATTTTTTAGTGAAATTTTCTGTTTCAAGGTGTTTTTTGTTTTGTTTTTGCAATAAATGATTTCTGCATTTATTTCACCACCATTCTGATCATTCATGGTATTAGCTAGTGCTACAAGTATGTATTCAAATAGAATGTAAAGCATGACTTCTCCCCTAAAGGAGCCTATGATCTAGAGTAGAGTAGTTCCTGATGGAGCCTGTTAAATATGCTGGTCCCTAGCTTGGTAGTTACTGATTCCTAGGAGTCCTGAGGTGGCAAGCGATAGGATAAGCACAGGATTGGTAACTGAAAGGTTGGCAGTTCACGCCCACCCAACCACTCCTCAGAAACCTTGTACTCACCAGCATTTCACAACAAATATGGATAGTATGTATGTTAAGAAGCTGTATTGGTATTCCTAAGTGTAACTCTCATATTAAAACCACTGGTCAGAGGAATAGACTGGCAACAAACAAAAATCCAACCTCAGCACAGGCCCAGGTAGAGACTATCCAAAGGAACCAGGAATTGAAACTTATAAACTTATTAAGGAGTGTTTCATCAGCGTTTTATGATTAGTATCATTGACAGTTGTGAGATGCTTGGGAGGGAATGCTTAATTAAAGTCCTAGGCGTAGTTCATGTAAACTGGGGACAACAAAGGAATTTTCATTCTGTGATAAAGAGCAAGTAGATCTTTTCTAGTGCAAGTTCTGACAATACAACTTTAATACTGGGTATCATCATTATTTTGGTAGACTTGTGTTAGACAGAAAGGTACCCTGGTAGTGCCATGAGTTACGCATTGCACTGCTAACCACAAGGTCGGCAGTTCAAACCCAGCAGCCCCTCTATGGGAAAAAAAATGAGGCTCTTTGCTCCAATACAGATTGACATTCTCCAAACCCCTAGTTTCTGCTTTGTCCCATGGATTTGCTCTGAGTGGGGATACACTCCATGGCAGTGGGTGTTGGATCTTGACTGCTAAATAGAAAAGCATGCTTCATTGTACTCTTGATAGCTTTGAAGGATTTCTAACTTAAACAGCAAAAAACAAAAAAAAACAGACAAATTATGTACATAGAGCCATGTGGATCTCTCTTCTGTGTAATAAATAAATATGCCCTTTTTTCAGAATACTTCTAAAGTTGCCTGGGACACTTCTTGTCAGTGACTTTGCCCCATCCACAGATATTCTTATCTCTGTAGAGTTGAATTGGTCCCTGACATCCTAGTATTTATAATTCATCAGCTGATTCTAATGTGTTTTCAGGCTTGATTACCAAGAAAAATGTGAATGAGATTCTAGTTAAGAATTTTTAACTTCCCCAACAATTCTAGAAATAAATGTGCATTGCACAAATTTTCCTCAATGGGTAAAATAACTAAGCCAAACTTTGTGTTCAAGAAAATGAACAAATTAACAAATGTGTTTCTCTTTTAAAGACTGTGTTAAAGGTGAACATGTAGAGGGTGCTATAGAAGCCTGAAACAGGACTCTTGGAGTTGAAGGCAGTAATGAGAGAGCTTTGAAAGCGCCCCCTCTCCTTCCATTGGCACCCTCGCTGGTTGCCAGCTAGAGTGTCATTGGCTTTGCGCCCTCACTCAGTCATTCTTGGGAAACCTATCCCTTGGAGACTTGAAACAGAGATCTGTTGCAATACATGCTCAGATTCCTCAAACATTTATTTTTAAAATTTTCTAAGTCAGAAGGTCTGCTTCAGAATCTAATCAAGGCTGTTGATATTTTTAGGAAGAAGTTTAAAACACGTTCAGGTGAAACTGTGCGCCTCATAGACCTTTTGGAAGAAGGACTCAAACGTTCCATGGACAAATTGAAGGAAAAAGAAAGGGACAAGGTAACCAAAGGCCTTGTTTGCATAACATGTACCATGCATTGTGGTGTTTGTTTTGTTTTGTTCTGAATTGTAAGGAGTCAGTTCCCTCAGGCCAGGTTTGTGCTGCTCCGTTTTTATTGCACAGTAAACTAAAGCTCTTTAGGCAAATGCTGAGTATTTTGAGGACACACATTTTGGACTTTAGTGAAGGGCCTTAGCAGTATTTCCCCTTTGTTAATGTTATAGAGTCTCTGCTTAATGCCATTTGACCTGTTCCTACTTTCACCTGATGATGGTAGAGCATTGCAGAGTGGGATGGTGTGACTTTCTGCCTACAAAATTTGCATCTGCAGAACCGCTTTCAGTGGGAGCATTTGTAGCCTTGTCAGAACAGTCAGCACCTACCACCCAGACTCCTAATGAGCTGTCAGAGTAGGCAGCCTGGTGGGCTTTATGAGTATTCATTGGAAGGAAGGAGGAAATAGCT
>NW_006408589.1:12167116-12170873 GCF_000296735.1 Chrysochloris asiatica | reverse complement strand
ATGTCTCTGTGCTGCTTTTAGAGCAGGTTCACTGAGTGAGAATGGCTGTAACCCCGCCCCCTAAATTTTGCCATGGCTGGGTAGCCACAGAGGGAATCCCGTCTGCTGATTCCTAACTCGCAGTATTATCCTTAATATTGTGGTGTTTTTCACTTGCAAGTGAGAAACTGACGTCCTGGACCTTATGGTAGATCTGGAACTCTGGAGTTGTTCAATGAGTGTTTATTGCGTGAGATCTCAGTCCATCTCTAGCACAGAGATTTCCATACCTGATTTTCTCCACTGCTACTGAAACCAGAAGGGCCTGTTTTGTTTTCAAACTCTCTTTCCCTCTCTATAGCCCTGTCCTGGCTTTTCCCGTATTTAAAAAAAAACATTCAGGGCCTGCTCTTGGGCTGAGTATCTGTGCACATGCATGGCAGAAGAACCCACCACTGATGAGGGTGGGGGGTGTCCACTCACTCAGGCACCCCCTCTAGTCACCAGAATGGAGGTGCGCAAACAGTGGTGGGGGCAATGACCAGATACCAAAAACAAATTTCAGAACAAAGCAAAATCGACAAAGTGTATTGTCCACCTTTGCTCCAAGGTTCCCGCTGCTTTTTTCTGTGGTGTTTTTGCACCCCTGCTTGGTCTTGCCATTTGGTCTCGCCCAAGATGTTGGCTCCAGGCCTCCGAGCCCGCCAGATTCAAAAGTACGCAATTTCTTACTTCAGCTTCAAGTTCCACTAGCTGTAAGCCTTCAAACTTTTTAAAATATTCCTGTCTCTGTTGTTCCGAGTTTTGGAGCTCTGCCCTGGGTCTGCTTTGCCTGGTATTCTGTGGTATGGCTGGCAGTGAACTTCACTCACCTCCACCCTAGTTGCCATTAAGCCCCTCTTCCCAATATAAATTTTTTTAAAGGTATGGGTAGCAAAGAAGGCAAGAAATGAAATAGAAAGTCTTAAGTCTTTTACTTTCCAGCAAGTGTAATCACATGTTGTAATGAACAGTCACCATAAACAAAAGAATGAAACTACATAAGAAGAAACAGAATTATTGTTGTTAGGAGCCATCCAGTCGATTCCAACCCATAGCGACCTTTTGCACTACAGAACGAATTACTGCCCAGTCCTGCACCATCCTCACAGTTGTTCTTACATTTGATCTCATTGCTGTTACCCATATGTCAATCTGTCTCATTGGGGTCTTCCTCTTTTTGCTAACTTTCCACTTCACCAAACATGATACCCTACTCTAGGGACTGGTCCCTCCTGATAATATGTCCAAAGTGTGAAAGACAAAGTCATAATATCCTCAGAACTGCCAGAAATTCATTTTGTATTCTCTGTTTTCAGCCAAGATCCATCTGACATCAGCAATGGTATTCCTAGTTCTTTGTCCTCTTCTGAATCCAATTGGCAGTTCCCTATTGATAAACGTTTGCAACTGATTTTGAATTTTCTTGGAAAACATTATTTTCATGTGATATAGGATAGGCTATAAATGTGAAAGATCCAAACAAACACAAAAAAAGATCATTTGAGGATAAACTCATTTGGTTCAAATAGATCACTGACAATCAGAGAGCAGGAAGGTGGGCAGTAATGCTATACATCCTCTTTACTTGCTCCATTTCCATTGCCTGCAGAGATGAAAGTGATTTTCTCTCTACGTTTAGTAGGTGGTGGTCAATTCTACCAAAGTAGTTTTGTCTTCTCATCCTGGCAATGCAGGCAGTTTGTGATGGACTGCTAATTTAAAGGTTGACGGTTCAAGCCCACCCAGCAACACTGCAGAAGAAAGGCCTGACAATCTCTCTCCATAAAGATTGTTGTTGTTGTTGAGTGCCGTCAAGTCTGTTCTGATTCATAGTAACCCTGTATAGCGTTTCCGAAGAGCAGCTGGTGGGTTTGAAATGTCAACCTTGTGGTTCACAGTCCAGTGCTGATCCTACAGTGCCACATTAGGAGCCATAAAGAGTAGAGCCAAGAAAAACCTATAACATGAGGTTGCCATGAATTGGAGTCAACAGCAATAGGTTTGATGGTTTGGTGAGGGTACATCTGGCACAATCAGATGAAAAGTTGAAAATTTAATCACATAAACATTTTGTTACATATGTTTGCCTGATGACAAAAACTGCTTTGGTTCTTATACTTATTTTTTTGTTTATGAACTTAAAACAATCAGCTTAATATGGTTTTGCGTGAATATATACACCTGGTAACCACCACCATAGATCAAGTTACAGAATATTTTCATTACCCCACAAAATTAACTTGTTCTTAGGTTGTTTTTGTGTTTATTCTGGAACTTCCTGTAAATTAAATCTTAGTAGGTTCTCTTTTCTTGTGTATCAGTAGTTCATTTTTTTGGTAGCGTAGTGGTTACAAATTGGACTGTGAACCACAAGGTCAGCAGTTCAAAACTACCAGCTGTTCTGCGGGAGAAAGATGAGGCTTTCTGCTCCCGTAAAGATTTCCAGCCTCAGAAACCCTGTACAGTGTTGCTATGACTCGGAAACGACTCCACGGCACATAACAACAACTAGTCTTCTATTGTATGAATAGATCACATTTTTAGTGGAGATTAGGGTTGTTTTGGAAACTCTATACAATGTCACTATAAGTCAGAACTGACTCAGTTACACTTAATGAAGACAGTTATGACTAAAAAGTTATTTAGAATACTGTTGTATAAATCCTTTTTTGGATATGTGCCTTTTTTCTCATAAACATATATCTAGGAATTGCATTGCTGGATCAAAGTGTTGGCACATTTGTTTTTAGCTTACCCTCATGTCATCTTCAACCAGGCAGTCCTACGGAAAACAAAATGAAATGCTCTAGATCCTGCACCATGCCAGTGATTAGTTGTGGGTTAAACCATTGTGACCAAACTCCCCATAGGACTGTCAGCTGATTTTCAAAGTGGGTGCAGGCCTTTCTTCATAGTTCATCTTAGTCTGGACGCTCCACTAAAACCTGTTCTGCATCGTAACAACACGTAAGCCTCCTCTGACAAATGCATGAAGGGTGCACCTTAGATGAATTGACTAGCGAATGAACCCAGGGGCATAGAAGGTGAGAATTCTGCCACTTAGTGGAAAATTGCCAAGTAGAGAGTTGTAACCTAAAGTGTCCATCCCTGCTACCGATACATGAGTGTTCCACTTTCAGATCTTAACCAGTAATTTAGTTATACAAGTCTTTTTATTTTGCCTTTCTGGTGAACGTTTAATGGTGTCTCATTGTAGTTTAAATTTGTATCTCAGATATGTAATGGTGTTGTTTATCTTTTCTTAGCCCTTTGGATATTTGAATATTTTTGTGTTTGTTCAAGTCTTTTGCCCGTTTTGTATTGCTTTTGGTATAGACTATCAGTATTCATTTAAACTTATTTACATATTTGTCTCTTCTTGTACTTTATTCTTTTCTACAGTTCTTTGCTCCTATATGGGATTGTTTTCTTTCACTCTAAAGTAATCCTGTCAGTATTTCTTTAGTGCGGGCATGCTGGTGACAAATTCTGCCCTTTTTTGTTTTTCTGAAGACATCTTTATCCTGAAATATGTGTGTCGGATATAAAGTTTTAGGGTGGCACTTGTTTTCCATCGATATCTTAAAGACAGCATTCCACTATTTCTAGCTTCTATAGTTTCTTTTCAATATCAGCTCTAGTCTCATGGTAGACTCTTTGAAGATATTGTGTCTTTCTCTTGGACTATTGATATTGTTTCGTTCTGCTGTGCATGGGGTCGCTGTGAGTCGGTTCC
>NW_006408589.1:12159498-12166394 GCF_000296735.1 Chrysochloris asiatica | reverse complement strand
TCCAGGCTTCAAATTTAGTTGAGTTTTGTACCTGTTTACTCATTTTTTTGTTTTTACTAATATCTTGAACATGCTAATCATAGTTTCTTTTTTTAACTTTTCATTTTGAAATAACTTTAACCTCTAAAAAAAGCTGCAAAACAGTACAAAGAATTCCTTTGTCTATCACACTGATACAGTAACTTATCTGCAGACCTTATTAGGGTTCACCATTTTTCTCTCTAATGCCCCTTTTTTGGGTACAGGACCAATTCTAGGGTCACGTATTTCACTTAGTTAACCACGGTTCCTTGATCTTAAATGTAGGCAGTTCCTTGGTCTTTAGCTTTCAGGACCTTGACACTTTTGAAGCAGACTGTTATTTTGCAGTTATTTTCAGTTATTTTGTAGCATGTTCCTCAACTGTATTTGTCTGGTGTCTCCTTGTAATTAAATTTAGGTTATGCATTCTTGACAATAATAGTTGTGGGGTCCTTCCCAGTTTGTCCTATCTGGAGACATAGGATGTTGATATCCTTATTAAGAATGTTCATTTTAATCACTTAGTGTGGTGCTGTCAGTTTTCCTCAGTACGAGAAGTTCTTTTTGCTTGGGTTCTAGTCTCCTGTGCCTAGCCACACAGTTACTGGAAGTGCCCTCAGAATGTTTTTTGCCTTCTCTCAATGTTTGCTTCTTAACAGTTATATCTCCTAAAACTTTGCTTGTGTTGATGTTCTTCAGTGTCTTCAAATAGTATGGCACTGTAGGATAAGTGGAGGACCGCAAGGTCAGTTTGAGTTTTGCATGGTAGTGGTTCAGACTCACCAGCCACTCCTTGGGAATCCAGTACAGGGTCACTATGAGTCGCAACCGACTCAGCAGCACTTAACAACAACCCAGCTTTTAGACATAATTGCTTTAAGTAGGAGAATTGGTCTACTACAAGCCAGACCCGACATCCTAAGTCATGTACTTTTGTCTGACAGTGTTTCAGAGCACATGACCAAATGTTAATGAAGCAATATATAAATTCTTTCTTGTACTCTTGATATCTGAGTTCGGTTAATTTAAAAAAAAAAAAAAAAATTAACAAACGCTGCTGTAGATTCAGCCCTGACTCATGGAGATCCCATATGGGATAGAACTGTGCTCCATATGGTTTTCCATGACAGACTTTTTTCAGAAATAGGTTGTCCGGCCTTATTTCCTAACTGTATCTGGGTAACCTCCAGACTCCAGCCCTCTGGTTTACAACCAACCATATTAACCATTTGTACCACCTAAGGATTCCTCAATTAATTACTGGACCCTGATTGTTCATTTTTATTGTACTGTGTTATTTTGTTCCTATAAGCTACCTCAGAACCTCAGGATGAAATGAATATAAACTAATAATTAGTCTTCTTTATTCTCCTAATGCCGAATGCATCAGGGGAAAAAAGTATTCAAGGCGATACTTGATATTTTACAAGTAAATTTTCTCATAGACACTTCCTTCATTATGCAGTTACATATTTTCTTTATTCTTTGTACTTTGGCCCGTATTTTACTACCTCAGTGTCAGTGCTTAATATGAAAGTTCATTGATAAAGCCAGTGTCATTATTAGATGCTCCCTACGTCTGTCTTCTGCCTATGAGATATGGGAACAAAGACAGGCTCAGTAAGCTCGGAAGTCTTATTTTGTTTTTTCCAAAGGTCTTAACCCCAGAGGAACTGAATGCTGCTCAGACATCCGTTGCTTATGGCTGTATCAAATATGCTGATCTTTCCCATAACCGACTGAACGACTACATCTTCTCCTTTGACAAAATGCTAGACGACAGAGGAAATACAGCTGCTTACTTGTTGTATGCCTTCACAAGAATCAGGTAATTATGGATACATACTGGCTCCAGTTTTTGTTTTTAATCCAACTTATTTTGCTGTTCAAGAGCTTCTTTTACCTTAGGAATCCTATGAGAATCCCCAACCTATCTGTGTTCTCTGGCCAATACTCTCTCCCAGACAGTCTTCATTGAAATACCATGGAAGTGACCGCCCCCCAAAAAAATTATGTTTCCATTTTTAATATTATGAAATTAAACCACATTGCTTGTTTTATCTAATAGTGTGCTCTGTAGTAAAGTACTTATTTTTCTAAGAATTTCTTTTTTCTAGCTTTTTATTATGAATTAGGTGAAGGTTTACATAGCAGATAGGTTTCTATCCAACAATCCACACCTATTTTGTTATATATCATTGATTGCAGTCCTCTCAATGTAACACCCCTCGCTGTGTTTCCTGTTTCCATTCCTCCTTTCCTAACCTTTCTGAACTTTGTCCTTGGATAAATGTCACCCTTTTGGTCTCAGATGGTTAGTCATTCTAAGAATTGTGTACCTCCCTAGAGTTACTGTTACCCTTATATAGACCTGTCTATTGCTTGGTTGAAAATTCAGCCCCAGTGAGGCAATTGATGATAACATCTGATTAACATTAACCACTTGTTAATGTTAATGCTTTCGGTAGGAGAATTGGTTATTGCTTGGGTTCTAGTCTCCTGTGCCTAGCCACACAGTTACTGGAAGTGCCCTCAGAATGTTTTTTGCCTTCTCTCAGTGTTTGTTGTGTTTTTGAATGGAGAAAAATGATTATACTTAATGAAAGAAAATACTGAGTATTGCCTGTTTTTTCAGGTCTATTGCACGCCTAGCCAATATTGATGAAGAGATGCTCCAAAAAGCCGCTCAAGAGACCAAGATCATCTTAGACCATGAGAAGGAATGGAAACTAGGCCGGTGCATTTTACGGTTCCCTGAGATTCTACAGAAGATTTTAGATGACTTATTTCTCCATACTCTCTGTGATTATGTCTATGAGCTGGCCACCACTTTCACAGAGTTTTATGATAACTGCTATTGTGTGGAGAAAGATCGGCAGACTGGTGAGTATCTCATCCAGTGACTATACTGGGGACAGGGCACCATCGAGGCATTTAATAGGTGCCAGTAGTTTTCAACCTTGTTTTGTTCATGGAAAAACTCCCTTTTCCCCACAAGCAATTGCACTGTAGACCGTATTATACATAACAGACAAAATTTGAACTGGCTCTGATAAAAGCAGAAATGAAATTCTGTTCATTTAAGTTGCCCCCCAACCTCAGGCACAATGGGATAGAACTTTCAGGCTCCAAAGAAAAGCATTGGAAGACCGCTAGGAATGGGACATTTTCAATAAAGGGTGTTTCTTCTTGTTGTAGCATAGTGGTTACAAATTGGGCTGCTAATCTCAAGGTCGGCAGTTCGAAACTACCAGCTCTTCCGCAGGAGAAAGATGAGGCTTTCTGCTTCCATAAAGATTTACAGCCTCGGAAACCCTGTACAGGGTTCGCTATGAGTCGGAATCGACTCCTCAACACATAATCTTAATGGTTGTTGTTGTTGTGAAGTGCTGTCACCCTGAATAGGGTTTCCGAGGTGAGTCTGAACCACCAGCCTTGCTGTTCAAACCGACTTTGTGGTCCATTTCTTTAGCCTACAGCACCACACCAAGAGTCCATAAAGGGTGCTAGAGTGTTTAAAATGACTCTTTGGGGGTTGTTTATAATGGAAATTAACCTTGGAGAAAATAATTTCTTCCTTTAGGCTTTTTACTCTGTCATGTTATTTGTAGGTATTTAGTAGGTTGAATTAATATTAAGAGTAAATTGGTATGTGAGGGTTGTGCCTGAGAACTGGAGCTTTATTAGGGAAAAACCTCACTGTTATTACAGTGTTAAGGTTTGTAGTTCCCACTTCAGATGAGGCCTAAAAGAACTTTGAAGGTTAGGAAAAATATAGATAATATTGCAGACTTTATATCTCTGGTGTTGAATATCAGTTTAAAAACCAATCTGTTACAGAAACTCCTTAATTTTTAAAATTTTCTTTAGTTTAAGATGAAAATATTCCTAGTTGAAGCCCAAAACCATTTATGGGATATGCTATTCTCAGTAAACTCCATAAGTAACAGATTCTTTAATAATGCTATAAAAACAACTAATATCTTTTTTTTTTTTCTCTTCTTAGGAAAAGTACTGAAAGTGAACATGTGGCGTATGCTGCTATGTGAAGCAGTAGCTGCTGTCATGGCCAAGGGGTTTGATATCCTAGGAATAAAACCTGTCCAAAGAATGTAATTCTTCTTAGGTTTGAACACTGTGTGTTTTTACTAAAGTGGCCATTAATACTGTTTGTTTGTTTTTTACAATCATGTGGATATAAAACAAGCAAAGAAAATTTGTCACCTACCTAAGAACGAAGTGGTTCTTTATAATAACTAGTGTTCTGAAAAGGAAAAAAAAAAAATCACTTTCACAAATGTGCTTAATTTCTACTAAGCATTATACCAAAAAAGCTTAATGGAGGCCATGGACTGAGATAGGATTAGCATTCAACAGTGAAATGATTTATGGGCTTGGCAGGAATGGGGTTTTTACTCATTTTAATTAAATTAAGAATCCCATTTATTGAGCACTCCTTTAGGCTCCAGGAATGTTACTTGTCTTTATTGTTTCATTAAGGACGCCTCTTGGCCAATGGTTAAGCACTGGTGTTCTAACCAAAAGATTGGCAGTTTGAACCCAACCACTAACTCCAAAGAAGATCTAGTGATCTGCTTCCATAAAGATTACAGACTAGAAAACACTATGGAGTAGTTGTATTCTGTCCTGTATGGTTACTATGAGTTGGTATTGACTCGACAGCATCCAGCAACAATGACATTGTTCCATTTGTTCTTCATTCCATTATTCTGTGGTTAGATACTCTTTCTGTCCTACACGTTAAGGAAACTGAGGCTCCACAGAACTAAGTAATTTGCCCTGTATTCCTCAGAAAAAAATCAAGATATATCCAGGTGTACCTGATTCCCAAATTCAAGCTTTTTCTATTTTAGCAAAAGATGACATTGGCAAAGTAACAGACCAGGGCTCAGAGGAAAGGGGTAAGGAAACATATTAGACTGGACATTTTCCGAAAGCCCCAGATAATTCTTAACATCTCATTGCTAAGACTTGGTCACATGGCTAGTCCTAGTTGCAAAGGAACCTGGGACAGAATAAGCAAAGAACAGTATTGTCATCTATTTGCTTAGTCAAGAATCACCTGGACTTGGCATATTGTCTCACTCCATACAATTTGAGTTCTTTAGCAAAACAGAAGCTGGAAGTTAGTTGGCGGGGTGCGAAGTATACTGATAACAATTATTGTGCGCTCTGGTAGCATAGTGGTTTACAAGTCGGACTGTTAACCTCAAAGTCAGCAGTTCGAAACTACCAGCCATTCTGTGGGAGAAAGATGAAGCTGTCTGCTCCTGTAAAGATTTCCAGCCTCAGGGTGTCTCTGAGTTGGAACCAACTCCATAGCACATAACCACCACCAGTGAATGCAGTCTGCCAACACTGCCTCCGAATTTTATAAAGATGAAATAAGATTCACATAGAGAAGCAATTACAGTATCTGGAATCAAGTGTTTAATAAGCATGAGCTGTATTGACCCTGCTGTTTCCAGAGGCTTATAGTCTCCAAGAAACCTTAGAGATGGTCTTAATGAGTTATAATAATAGCTGCCATTTACAGACACTCATATGTAAAGTATGACGTATTCATTGCTCCTTCCAACAAACCAAAAGGCTAAGTAAATTCCTCTTTAACTGCAAAGGGACCATCTATACTACTGAGTCCAATGGTCAGAAACATTAATAATGAAAGATTATGAGACTAAAATTTACCAAAAGTCATGGTTAGTTCAGCTGCTGATCAATATTTGAGTATCATAAAACCATAATTATTTCATCTTTTAAACATAGGATGATTATTTCCTCTTTTAAACATATTCCCTTATCTACTATATGTTAAGGGACATGGAGCCAGTTTGGACACCCTGTATAGAATTTCCGAGGAACAGCTACTCAGTTTGAATCACTGACCTTTTGGTTAGCGGTCAAGTGCTTACCCTGCAGCACCACAATCACTCCCTTTATAGAGATATAAATACCACTAGCTGAAACAGGTAATATTAGAAATATTCCTGTAGAAAAAAATAAGTTTCATATCTTAACTGCTTCCTGCATGAGTGTTGATTGTGATTCTAAGCAAAACGAAATCTTTGACAACTGAAATCTCTTTTTTATCATGATGTTGTTTATTAGTCCAGTTGTGGGGATTTTTGTTTTCTTTACATTAAGGTGTAATCCATGCTGAAGGCCGTGGTCTTTGATCTTCTTTAAGTCCTTGGGGTAAAGAGAAGACTCAGAAACCAAAAGCAGTTTGACTTTTACATAATTTTTAGTGATTCTCTCATTCAAATTGTGCCCTTTGTTTAACTTTTAAGATTGCCTTCATTTGATCGCTAAAAGGTGTCAGAAGAGGGGGAAATAAAGTTTGAGTTTATCAGATGACCTAATTAATACAATGGTTTTTCTATAGCCCAACCTTATCACTCCTTATTTGGAAATTACGTTACTGTATTTTATCAGATCAAAAACACCATAGATTGTGAGACTGGTTCTTTTCTTCTTGCACCATTGAGAAAGAAGAAAACTTGGCCAGTTAAACTGACATAACTTCCACATAAGTTAAGATTTTCATTTTATACTTTAAAAATAAGCATTCTACATTTGGATTTTAACCATAATCAAAATGATACAATCACTTTGGAAAGTGATATGGTGGTTCCTCAAAAACTTAAGTAGGAGTCTACCATATGTTCCTTTTATTCCACTTGCTGCTGAGTGCCATTGAATCGCTTCCAATCATTGTTAGGTGCTTTCTGGTTGGTACCAACTCAGGGACCCTATGTACACCAGAACGAAACTGCCAGCTTCTGAGCCAACCTCACACTCTGCTACACCTGAGCCCATTGCTGCTGCCATTGTGCCAATCCATCTAATTGGAG
>NW_006408589.1:12153258-12159088 GCF_000296735.1 Chrysochloris asiatica | reverse complement strand
GTGTTGATGGTTGATCTTAGCAAAATGAAGTCTTTTAAAATTAAAAATTTAATCTTGTCTCCATTTATATGGATGTTATTTACTGGTTCAGTGGTAAGGATGTTTGTTTTCTTTACATTAAAATGCACCCCGTACCTAAGGCTGTGGTGTATGATCTTCGTCAGTTAAGTATTTTACATCCTCTTCACTTTTTTAGCAAACAAGGTTGTATCATTTGCATATCTCAGGGTGTTAATGAGTCTTCGTCCAGTCCTGATGCCACATTTTTCTTCATATATTCCAGTTTCTCTGATTATTTGCTGAAATAACTAACACATTGAGTAAGTGGGGTGAAAGAATACAATCCTGGTGCACACCCTTCTTAATTTGAAGCCATTCGATATTTCCTTGTTCTGTTGGAACAACTGCCTTTGGTCTATGTACAGGTTCCTCGTGAACACAATTAAGTGTTCCAGAATACTCATTCATTCTCCACAATGTTTTCCACAGCTTGTCACGAGCCAACCAATTGAAAACCTTTGTGTAGTCCATAAAGCACAGGTGAACATCTTTATGGTATTCTCTGCTTTCAGCCAATCCATCTGACATCAGCAATGATATCACTCATTCCACGTCCTATTCTGAATCCAGCATGAACCTCTAGGAGCTCTCTGTCAGTGTATGGTTGCAGCCATTTGTACATTACAAAAACAGTGTGTCTTTAGCAAAATTTTACTTGAATGTGATATCAATGATAATGTCTGATGATTTCTGCATTCCATTGGGTCATCTCATGTTTGAATGGACACAACTGTGGATCTCTTCCATTCAGTTGACCAGGTAGTTTGTCTTCCAAATTTCTTGGCATTGATGAGTGAGTGCCTCCAGTGCCGCATCAGTTTGTTGAAAGATTTCAATTTATATCCATTGATTCCCGGTACTGCCGCCTTTATCAGTGCCTTCAGTACGTTGGACTTCTTCCTTCCCTATCATTTGCTCTTGATCATATACTACATCTTGAAATGGTTGAACATCAACCTTTTTTTTTTTTTTTTTTTAGTACAGTGACTATATTCCATGTTGTTTTGATGCTTTCTGCATCATTCAATAGTTTGCCCATAGAATCCCTCAGTATTTAAGTTGAGGTTTGAGGGTTTTTTTTTTTAAATTCAGTTCCCTCAGCTTGAGAAATGCTGAGCGTGTAGTTCCCTTTTAGTTTTCTAGTTCCAGGTCTTTGCACATTTTGTTACAATATTTGACTATGTCTTCTCAAGCTGATCTTTGAAATTTTCTGTTCAACTCTTACCTCCTTATTTCTTCATTTGCTTAAACATCTCTACACTGGAGAGCAAGTTTCAGAGTCTCTTCTGACATCTGTTTTGATCTTTTCCTTCTTTCTTGTCTTAATGACTTTTTGCTTTCTTCCTGTATAATGTCCTTAATGTCATTCCACAGCTCTTCTCGTCTTTGGTCTTTAGTGTCTAATGCATAAAATCTGTTCTTTAGATAATCTCTATATTCACATTGGATATGTTCAAAGTCTTATTTTGGCTCTTGTGGATTTGTTTTAATTTTCCTCAGCTTCAGCTTGAACTTGGATATGAGCAATTGATGGTCTGTTCAGTCTCTGTCCCTGGTCTTGTTTTGACTGATGATATGGAGTTTTTCCACTATTTCTTTCTACAGATGTAGTCAGTTTGATTGCTGTGTATTCCATCTGATTAGGTCAACATGTATAGTCATCTTTTATGCTGTTTTAAAAAGGCATTTGCATCAAAGAAGTCATTGGTCTTGTGAAATTCTATCATGCAATCTCCAGCATCATTTCTATCACTAAGACCTTGTTTTACAACTACTGGTCCTTCCTTTTTTTGTGCTCAACCTCTGCATTCTAATCACCAGTAATTATTAATACATGTTGCTTGCATATTTGATCAATTTTAGACTGAAGAAGTCAATAGAATTCTTCAATTTTATCATCACTGGCTTTAGTGGATGGTGTGTTGATTTTGAATAATAGTGGTATTAACTGATCTTTGTAGGCATATGGATATTATCACATACAGCATTGTACTTCAAGACAGATCTAGATCTCTTTAATGATGAATGCAATGCCATTTCACTTTAATTTGCCATTCCCAGCATAGTAAACCATGTGATTGTCAGATTCAAAATGACCAATACCAGTCCATTTTACCTCACTAATGCCTAGGATATCAATGTATATGCATTCTGTTTCATTTTTGACAATTTTCCTAGATTCATACTTCGTACAGCCCATGTTCCAATTATTAATGGATGTTTACAACTGGTTCTCTTAATTTTGAGTTGTGCCCCATCAACAAATGAAATTCCCAAGGGCTTTATTCCATTCACATCTTCACCGTCAACTCTTTGAGGAGGCAGCTCTTCCCCAGTCATATTTTGAGTGCCTTCCAACCTGAGGGGCTCATCTTCTGTCATTCTATCTGACAATATTCTGGTGCTTTTTATCATGTTTCAGTATTCTCATTGGTGCTGACTGTTCCACTGCTATTCATAAGGTTTTCAGTTACCAAACACTTGGAAATAGTATGTCTCTCCTTCCTAGTCTCTTCATCTGGAAGCTCAGCTGAAACCTTTCCACTGTGGGTGACTCTGCTGGTAATTAAAATACCCATGGCATAACATCCAGAATCATAGCAATACACAAGCCACCACAGTATGACATACTGACAGATAAGTGGTGGTTCTGACTCATAGCAACCCTATATAGTGTTTCCTAGGAGCGGCTGGTAAGTTTCAATCACTGACCTTATGGTTCAGACCAACCTTTCGGTCCAGTACTTACCTACCACACCATACCAGGACTCCAGTTCCACACTTAGGTATTGCAAAAAAAAATGTGACACCAACCATTCCTGCCACAACACAGTTGAGTTCAATAATCCATTGCAATGGTCACCCAGAACTCAGACACCATACTCAGAGTTAAAGATGTTATTAGGGAAGTAAGGTTACAGCTCAGAGTCAGAAATGCTCAGAGCACCAAAAGGTACAGGGAAAGGCAGACTCCACTGAGTTGTTTCCAACCTGTCTGGATGGGGTTGATAAAAGGTGATGAGACTCCTGTGGTTCAATAGGGAATGATTTCTATCAGGTCTGACAGTGTTGGAAAGGTAAATGTAAATGTTTTGTAGCATAAGGAGGGGAGTGGCTGATTTAGCAGTCCAGGAGCAGTGATCCCTGGAACCATCAAGGGAGAAAAGCGAAGTGCAGGACCCTGTCTGGGGACACAGTGACACCAGGGATAGAGGCAGAGATGATGACCTGGAGAGAAGGAGCGACTGGGGACTCTCGACTGAGGGAGAGGGGCTGTGTGCTGGCAGCCGGGGGTCAGGCGTGTGGGGTGTACCATTTGGTTGGTTGCTGATGCATGCAGGGGATTGTAATCCTTGCAATGAAACGAAATACAATAGGATGAATGTAAAGATTATGTTCTCCCATGTAAACTAACATAATTCACAATAAAAACTTAAAAAAAGAACTGCTCAGGGCACAGTTTTATCAGCTGCTGATAAATGTCTACAGGACATACCAGTCCACCATACACCTCAGCCTAGAGGCACTTGGCTCTAGCTCTGTGGGTCAGCAAACCTAGCTACCCACTCAAGTGCCTGGAGAACACTTAAACATAAGCTTCCTGCCCAAAGTCACTCAGCTTTACTGTCCCTGGTATCTCAGGGTCCAATGGATGCACTCCACTCCATGCTCTTTAATGGTAGTGGGATCCGCACTCTGGCTTCTGAGATGGTTCATTTTATACTCATGCTAGAGTTCCAAGTTACTGCAACTAAAATGAACTCTTCTAACTATCATTCACAGCTGAATCATAGCATCCTCTCAGTATCTTCTCTCACCTCGTATCCAGACCCAGCATGCAGAAACAATGTTTGGTAGGGGTTATAGACTATGACTAGAAGAGGCGTTAGATGATTCACTACACAAGTATGTACCCAAGATAATGGAAATCAATGTAAGCAGGTACCCCAATGTTCATTGCAGTAACTGAAAGGTGAAAACAACCCATGTGTCCATCAGATGAATGGATAAAAATGGTACATATATACAATGGAATATTGTATATGGAATATCTCTGCACTGCAAGAATAATTTCACAAGGCTGGTCCTTATGAGGTGGAGGTTAAAGATATAATGAATGTCTGACTTTTCAAAGATGTTATACCAGTGTGTTGTGGCACTGTAGGATGAGCACTGGTACTAACTACAGAGTCATCAGTTCAAATCCACCAGCTGCTCCTTGGAAAACCCTATAAGGGGTCATGATGAGTCATACTTATTCAATCTCTTAAGTAAATAATCCAAGAAGCTGGATTCTATGAAGAAAAATGCATCAGGATTGGAGGAAGACTCAGCTATCTGCAATATGCAGATGATACAACCTTGCATCCTGACAGTTAAGAGGATTTAAAATACTGATGAAGATCAAAGATCACAGCCTTAGGTACAGGGTGCATCTCAATGTAAAGAAAACAACAATCCTCACCACTGGACCAATAAACATCCATATAGACGGAGACAAGATTGAAGTTGTCAAAGACTTCCCTTGGCTTAGATCAACTATCAACACTCATGGAAGCAGCAGTCAAGAAATCAAACATTGCATTAGGCAAATCTGCTGTACAAGACCTCTTTAAACTGTTGAAGAGCAAAGATGTCCATTTGAGGACTAACGTGCGCCTGACCCAAGTGCAAGAGGTATTTTCAATCACCTCATATGCATGCGAAAGTTGAACAGTGAATAAGGAAGACCATAGAAGAATTGATGCATTTGAGTTATGGTGTTTGATGAGAATATTAAAAGTACCATGGACTGCCAAAAGAACAAACAGATCTGTGTTGGAAGTACAGCCAGATTGCTCCTTGGAAGCCATGATGGCCAAACTTCGTCTCTCATACTTCTGACATGTTATCAGGAGGGACCAGTCACTTGAGAAGAAAATCATGTTTGATAAAGTGGAGGGTCAGAGAAAAAGAGGAAGACCCCCAACGAGATGAATTGGCAGTGTCAGCAGCGATGGGCCCAGGCTTAAAAACTTGTGAGGTTGGCCCAGGAGTGGGCACTGTTTAGATCTGTTGTGCATAGGGTCGCTATGAATCAGTATGGACTCGATGGCACCTAACAACAACAATGAGGCAGAATCGACTCAATGTCATTTAACAATGACGACAATACCATTCCATAATCCCTGATCACACTCCACACCTCAGTATTTTCCCCCGCATTCCAGGGTTCCACAATTGACTGCAATGGTTCAATTCATGAACTGTCAAGGAAATGAGTTAAGCAATTGTAGAGGTTGCAAGTCCTAAGTCCATAGTTCAGTCTTCAATTGGCAGGCCTCTCCTCACCCATGTGGTTGCAGCAGCTGAGGAACCCAAGTTGGCAGGTCAGACGACAGGCTATTGATTCACAAGGCTGCAGAACCTGTTGAATTTGGTTGGGTAATAGGCCACAAGCCCCAACTACTAAAGACCAGATGAAGACCAGCCAGATTCAGGATCCACTGCAAGAGTAAAATTAGCCAAAGCATTCCTATATACTGGATTAAGACCACACCCCCAAGGACTCGAAGAGTAGTGGCTTCAGTTGCCCCCTCTTGTAAGGAGCCAAGATACATCTCACCTTAATGGTACCCAATTAATACAGCAAACAACTCCCTGCAAACTGGGACCATACCACAAGCTCCCCATTTTGGGTTGTTGTTGTTAGAGGCCATCGAGTCAGTACTAACCCATAGAGACCTTATGCACAGCAGAACGAAACACTGCCCGATCCTGGGCCAACCTC
>NW_006408589.1:12144074-12152452 GCF_000296735.1 Chrysochloris asiatica | reverse complement strand
ATAACTATGGTAAAAAAAAAAAAATACAACTGTAGCACACACCTTTCTTAATTTTAAACCTTTTGGTGTTCCCTTGTTCTGTTCAAGCAACTGCTTCTTGGTCTACGTACAGGTTCCTCACGAGCACATTTATGTGTTCAGGAATACTCATACTTTGCAATGTTGCCCATAGCTTGTCATGATCCACACAATATTAAGCCTTTGAATAGTCAATAAAGCACAGGTAAACATCTTTCTGGTATTCTCTGCTTTCAGCCAAGATCTATCAGACATCATCAATGATATCCCTTGTTCCATGACCTCATCTGAATCCGGCTTGAACCTCTGGAAGTTCTCTGTCGATGTATGCACGCAGCCATTTCTGTGTTACCTTTATTAAAACAACTTGCATGGGATATCAAAGACACTGTCCAATGATTTCCACATTCTGTTGGGTCACCTCTCTTTGGAATTAGCCAGGTAGTTGTTTTCCAAATTTCTTGGCAGAGATAAATAAGTGCCTCCAGTGCCACCTCACTTTGTTGAAAGATTTCAATTTGCATTCTATCTATTTCTGGTGCCTTGTTCTTTGCCAATGCCTTCAATGCACCTGGGACTTTTTCCTTCAGGATCATTGGATCTTGATCATATGCTACCTCCTGAAATGGTTGAACATTGACCATTTTATTTTGGTACAGTAACTGTGTGTATTCCTTCCATCTCTTTTTTTGATTCTGTCTGCATCATTCAATAATTTGCCCATTATTGTTGTTTTTAAGTGTCATTGAGTCAGTTCCGACACATAGCAACCTGTATAGGGTTTCCTAGAGGTGGCTGGTGAGCTTGAACCACCCACCTTGCATTTCAAACAACTTTGCAGTCTAACGCATTAACCCAGGACTCCAATTTGCCCATAGAATCCTTCAGTACCGAAAGTCGAGGTTTGAATTTTTTCTTCAGTTCCTTCATCTTGAGAAATGCTGAGCATGTTCCTCCCCTTGGATTTTCTAACTCCAGGTCTTCGCCCATTTCGTTATAATATTTGACTTTGTTTTGTTGAGCTGATCTTTAAAATTTTCTGTTCAGCTTTTGTAACTCCTCACTTCTTCCACTTGTTTTAGCATCTCTACGCTGGAGAGCAAGTTTTAGAGTCTCTTCTGACATACATTTTGGTCTTTTCCATCTTTCATGTCTTATTAATGACCTTTTGCTTTCTGTTCCCGGTATAGCAAACCATACTATTGTTTGATTCAAACTGACCAATACCTATCTAATTCAGCTCAGTAAGTAATGCTTAGTATAAAGATCTCTTTGCTTTCCATTCTGTTTTGTTTTGTTTTATTTTATTTATGGTTTTTATTGTGGATTGAGTGAAAGTTTACAGGGCATATCATCAGTTTTACATTCAACAAATCATACACCTTGTTTCATTACAATGATCATAATCCCCTCCATGTACCATCAATTAACAGTATTTCACTCTATCCACTTTAGCTTTTTAAAAAACAAACAAAAACCACTCAGTCATATATAATAATTTACATCTCCAAAGGGCACATTCTGCAGATCTGTTCCTGGCCACCAGCTCTTAATCCTTCTCTTCTTAGTCCATGAATCTAAAGTCCTCAGCTGCTCCCTCTCTCCATGCCCCCATCTCTGCCTCCATCTCTGGAGCTGCTGCTTCTCTGGATAAGGTCCCACATTCTGCTTGTGCCTTCCTCTCTTGATGGTCCTAGGGTCCTCTGTTTACACCTCCTTCCTTTGTTGCTGTTGTTAAGTACCATAGAGTCAGTTCCAACCCAGAGCAATCTTGTATCCTTATATTTCAAGGAGCCAGCTGATGAGCCTGGATTATGGACCTTGCAGTTCAAACTGATTTTGCAGTCCAAAGCCAGCTGACTCAACGGCTGGCGCTGTCCCTGGTGCTGACCGCATGTGTGCCTCCACTTTGTCATTTCTTTTTACTATCCGTTGTGGGAATCAATGATTCCTTTTTTATCTTCAAGAAAATGCTGCTGACTGAAAGAGCAAACTTTTTGAGGCATCAATCAGGATCTAAGAATCAATATGAGAATTTGGGTCCTGCTGAGATTCATTATAAGATTGAAGATACTGGCCCATGTGTCCCTCATTAACACTAAAGACTCACTACTCCTTCCTGCCCCATCATTTAGTGCAGTTGATGAAGGAGAGCAGAACTAAGCAGACAGCAACCAAGGTAAGATCCTCCAGCCCATTAGCCACAGTAAGGAAACCACCATACTTTGGCAATCTCCAGCCTGAAAATCTCCAGCCTGACTTCCCCTATCTAATCATATCTAAAAGCCCTGTGAATTCATCTTCTATATCTCTTACATTCATCCACTTGTTCTCACTTCCATCACCATTTCCATGATGATGGGGATTATCACCACTAGCCCATCACCACCCTCACTCTAATTACTCTAACTGCCACCATATGGGGGAGAAGGGGAGATGGTCTTGGATAAAATGTAGAATAACTGGGTCAAACTTCAGGTATTCGTGTATGTTCTGAAAGAATCTTCCCAGAATGTCTGTACCAATTTACACTTCCACATACCTTGAATGCATATAACAGGGTCAGCGCCACTCTGATATGGCAGCAATACACTTACATAAAACAAAACCATGTACAAATGGGTGAAGAAAAATTAAGCTTTGGCGCATTATGATATTGCTGAATGTGTAGCTTGAGATGTCTGGCAACTTTTCTTAAAAGGCTACTGAAGTTACATGTTTCTGCCTAATATATTTGCTACTGGTGATACAGACAGAAATATCACTCGTAGAGACCTATTTTAATGGTAGAAGTTTTTTATTTTATGGGTTATTTTGTCAAGTTCTGAAATAAACATTACTTCACCATTTAAAAAAACAAAACAAAACATGTAAACTATACTTCAATGACAAGATTGGCCAAAATCTATCAAACAAATTTTAAAAAGCGTAGTTTCAGATAGTAGACAGGACTAGTTAGCTGCTTCTGAAAAGTCACAGTTTTGAAAACCCTACAGAACACAGTTGTACTGTGACACACATGAGGTGGACAGCAAGTCAGAATCGACTCCATCTCCACAGCAACCAACAACATAAAGTGCATACTTGGGTTTAGCATGTGCCATGATTGGGTTGCGTGTATGTGGTGCTTCAAAGCAAACCTTCTAGATAAGTTTTTATTTTCCAGATGTTGTTGTTAGGTCCAATGGAGTCAATTTAAAAGTTAGGATGATGAAACCCAGGTGGATCAAGAAAGTCAAGTTCAGACAAGATCCTCATCAGGTAAAGTCTCTGACACCAGAAAGCATGTAAAGAATGAAATTGACGCGCACTTTTTCCTCTCCTGCCGCAGAGACACGGCTTTCCTGGTAGTCCAGGGAATGGACCAGGGGTCCCTGAGAAAGTAGAAGGGAGGAGTAAAGAGAAAGGACTTAAAAGAAGAGGGCTGGTTCTGCATGCGGGCTGGGATGGGGGCTTCCGGGACTGTAGGGCCGCCGGAGCGGGTGTGATGCAATCACGCCAGTGGCTGCGTGGAAGGCGGCTCCGGGGACGTGGGGACTGCGGTAGCCCTGGGTCAGCCGCCGCCCACCGCGTCCCGTTGTCAGTTGCGCAGGTCGCCTTCCTTCGCTGCTAACGTTAAGGGCGAACGCTGCCGCCCACCTTCGTTCTCCCAGTCGGAGACAACCATCCGGAGCCCGAGCCCGGAGCGAGCCCTGAAATAGTCTCCAGTCACCGGTAACTCTTGAGACACCTTACATCCGCCGCCAGCCACCCGGGCGCCCAGGCGCGCCATGAAGTCTGCGGGGGGCTCGCGCGGGGGCGGGTCCCGGGGGTCTGGCGGCAGCTGGGGCGGTGGCCGTGGCCGCGGCCGCGGGGGGAAAGGAGGAGATGGCAGCGGCCCGGGAGGCAAGGGCGGCTTCGGGGAACGGGGCCGCAGTTTCAGGGGCCGAGGCCGTGGGCGCGGCGGCGGGGACAGCAGGGACCGAGGCGGCGGCGGGCAGCGGCGCGGTGGTGTGTCCAAAAGCAAAAGCCGCCGCAGGAAGGGCGCCAATGTGGTCGCGTCTGTGGAGCCGCACCGGCACGAAGGCGTATTCATCTACCGCGGAACGGAGGACGCGCTGGTCACGCTGAACCTGGTGCCCGGCCTGTCGGTGTATGGCGAGCGGCGCGTGACGGTGACCGAAGATGGCATCAAGCAGGAGTACCGCACCTGGAACCCTTTCCGTTCCAAGCTGGCCGCGGCCATTCTGGGCGGGGTCGACCAGATCCACATCAAGCCCAAGTCCAAAGTGCTGTATCTGGGGGCTGCCTCGGGAACCACTGTTTCCCACGTCTCCGACATCATCGGCCCAGATGGCCTGGTCTACGCTGTCGAGTTCTCTCACCGCGCCGGCCGGGATCTAGTCAACGTGGCCAAGAAGCGAACTAACATCATCCCGGTCCTTGAGGATGCCCGGCACCCGCTGAAGTACCGTATGCTGATCGGGATGGTGGACGTGATCTTCGCCGACGTAGCCCAGCCGGACCAGTCACGCATCGTGGCTCTCAATGCCCACACCTTCTTGAGAAATGGGGGCCATTTCCTCATTTCTATCAAGGCCAATTGCATAGACTCCACGGCTTCAGCAGAGGCCGTGTTTGCGTCAGAGGTGAAGAAGTTGCAGCAGGAGAATTTGAAGCCTCAAGAGCAGTTAACATTAGAACCTTATGAGAGGGACCATGCTGTGGTCGTTGGGGTCTACCGACCTCTTCCCAAGAGTAGCAGCAAGTAGCCCTTGGCTAAGGCTGTCCCTGAGGTCTCCCCGGGAGTGTATTACATTCTGTATTACTCTGTATGCGTTTTTATGTGTCTGCATTTTTGTTGTTCTTTCTTTGTTTTCTATTAAATGATATCAAGAAACTGTACCCAGATGTCAGTGAAGTTTGGTTGGGTTTTGCTGCACTCACTTCAATCCCCAAACACCTGTGACCTAAAGCAATTCGTAATAGAGACCCAGCAAGGGCCAGCTGAAAGCTATGCTTGTTCTAATCACTCAGGAACCTGTCTCCTCCATCACTAGAGATAAACAGTTGCTGGGGAGCTACCTGTATGTGTCAGAGTAGAACTGTATTCTATGGGGTTTTCAATAGTTGACTTTTCAGATGTAGATTGCCTGTCATTGCTTCCAAGGTGCCTCTGGGTAGACTTGATCCTTCCACCATTTGGTTGGCAGTGAGCACGTTGGCCCTTTGCACCACCCAGGGACTCCTCTCCTCCATTACAGAGGCAAGGAAAATAGAGTTAAGGAATTGTTAATAAACTTTTTAAGTCTTATCTGAAACTGATAGGGTACATTTACTCACATTGGCTAAATCACATAACCAAAACTGACCTTGGAGGGGATATTTGATATTGATGGACTATAATAGAGTCTGATATACCCTGTCTTATTCAAAGTCAGAGACTTAATCACACTCTGATCTTTATTACATTGCTATTCCACTAAGACCTTCAGCATTCATTATTAAATTAAATCATTACACAGCCCTGAGATGGTTTTGTTACCATTTCCATTTTGCATGTGAAGAACTAAGCCTTCTGGAGGAACAATAGAGGCCTAAATTTATACAGACAATAAGTATGTGGAAATTAACTTCTAGTCTTTGGGGCTTTATAATCAAAGTGATCTTATCTGTCCCCAACATGGCATACATTAGACAAACTGCAAGTGTCCCCACTTTCGGTCAAAACCCAGGGACACACCCAGAGTAAGGTTCTGTGGTCCTCAGTGTGCTACACCACATCTTTCTTCTATTTCAAAATAGCAAAATAAGATAGGAAGATAGGATATGATTCACCTAGCTGAGTGTTCAACATTCAACACTGCAAGGCTCAACATACCCAAATCATATCACCAAGTGTCTGAGTCTGAACAACCAGTAAATACACTTCCAGGAAGTGTCCATCTTTGAAGGGCATTTCCTGCACACCCTGAGAGGCTGGACCTTAGACTCCAGCTCTCCAAACCAGCCCTAAGGGAACAGGAAAGTGAATCATCCCAGGAGAGATGGGTCTGCTCCAAAACCTGGTAAATCCCTCCAAATTATACCTTCAATAAAACTCTTCATTTATTCATTCATACACTAAAAAAGCATCCATGGCCAATCACCAAGGTCAATGACAATTGTCTTGGAATGATCACTCACTAATGCATCATTTGGGGACTACGTTTGCCGACCTAGAGACTTTGTGCTTGGGCAGAGATTGTGGTTGACCTGCCCTTTCCAAAAGCATACTTTCTTATTCCTCCCACAAAAAGGAAGATGAATCAATTTTTATAAAGGGGCAAGCACTCCCTCCTCCGCACCTACCCTCGCAAGGGAGAGCTACAGTGTAGAGCTGTTGACTTGGCTGTCTCAGGAAGAAGAGGGTAAAAGAGGTAAATGTCTTCAAGATACCAGCCAGGCTTTTCCATAAATAAGATGAAATTTCATTACAAAGTAAGGGTCATTGTTCCCACTTAACAGATGAGAAGAGTGCAGGTCAGCGCTATGACATGGCTTGTTTAAAAGATCTTTCAGGAAAAGTCACAGCTGGAAGTCAAATTCATATCAGTCTAACTTCAAAATCTATGTCTTTGCACTAACTCCTAACCATTCACCAGTTTTCATTGACTCTATTCCAACTAATAGGAATCCCAGGTGTATTTGTAGTATTGTGTGTGCCCTGTAGGGTTTTCAATAGCTGATTTTGTTTGAACTTTTTATTGGGAATTGAATGAAAGTTTACAGGCAAGATCATCAGCTTTACATTCAGCAAATCATATACTTTGCTTCATCTCAATGATACAATCCCCTCCATGCAACATGTTATTCTATTTCCTCCCTATGGTTCCCCGTTCACATCTTTTATTTCACAAATGAATAAAGTAAAAATAATTTGATGTACACATACAAAACAAAAATGTATATTCATATAAATGTCCATAAGGCACATTCTGCAAGATAACCTCCTGCCTGTTCGCACATAGCCTTACTCTGTCCATGGACCTTGAGCCCGCAGCTGCTCTCTCTCTTCATGCCATGGTCTCTGCCACTGTCTGTGTTTTCACTGCTTTTCTAGGTAGGGATCTCATGCTCCACTCATGCTCTTCTTGCTGGTGCTGGGGTTATCTGTTCTTTTTTTTTTTTTTTTTTTTTCTTTAAGGTTTTTATTGTGGATTGAGTGAAAGTTTAGAGGGCAGATCATCAGCTTTACATTCAACAAATCATACACCTTGTTTCATTACAATGATTATAATCCCCTCCATGTACCATCAATTAACAGTATTTCTCTCTATTCACTTTAGCTTTTTTTTAAAAAAAAACCACAAAACCCCACTCAGGCATATGTAATAATTTACACCTCTAAAGTCCACATTCTAAAAAAATAAAAAATAAATAAAGGCTACATTCTGCAAGTCAGCCTCCTGGCCACCAGCTCTTAATCCTTCTTTTCTCATGAATCTAGAGTCCTCAGCTGCTCTTCCTTTCCATGCCCCCATCTCTGCCTCCATCTCTGGTGTAGCTGATTCTCTGGATAAGGTCCCACATTTGCTTGTGCACTTCTCTCTTGATGGTCCTAGGGTCCTCTGTTTCTGGACTGTAAGATGAAGCATTCCCCTGTTTTTGTTACAAAACTTCTACCTTTACAAGTATGATAGTCGCAATTAGTCATGATGACAATTATTCACTATTGAATCATATGAATCTTATCCCCAACTCTTTTTACCAGACCCATCTAGACAAGATGAAAGCTATTCAGTGGGAACTCTTTCTTCTCCCCCACACTTTTAAACTATACTCCCTCTTGAAACCTTGTAAACCAGTATTCGTGCCTTTATCACCCCCTCATTTGAGGTAGCCAATGTCTAAGTTGTCCATCCCTATCTACCCTGTGTACAGAGGGGATAGCATTGATACTTGATGTGAAGACTCCTTCCCTCTCTGTTGATATTTACAGCTACTACCTCCATGAGTAGAGGTCGGGCTCATCAAATTGTAGCAATTTACCCTTGTCTCCTTGATTTAAATTTTTTTCTTTTATTTTCTAGAATCTTTCTCTACTCGAGTTCTGATTATCAAGCCATCAGGCTATGTCAAATGGATACTGTCTGCAAGTTTGGGTGTTCTTGTGCATCTCCCCTCACTTCATATCAGCTGGGTGCTTCACTCTCACCTTTAGCCCTCTGTGGCTATGTCCTTGTCCATGGGCTCAGGGGTCCCCAGGTCTCACCACACTTTGGACCAACCAGCCCTTCCTCTTCTCTGTCTCATCTCCAGGTCAACAGGAGTCAATGGACTGTGGTTGAACTCAGCCCATTTCTTCATTGATGCCTTTCCCCCTCTTCCATTCACCAGTA
>NW_006408589.1:12141419-12143591 GCF_000296735.1 Chrysochloris asiatica | reverse complement strand
TTTCCCAACATTCCTTTCTATCCCACTCAAGTGTCTATTTTACAATAGTAGGCAAGGGAAACCAATATTTATAAGACAGTCAAGCATTTTAGTATTATTTTCCCTCTTCAAACTATGCCTTGATCCCTGTATCACAGAGCCCCGAGGTTCCAAAGTTGAGCATGCATCATTATTTACCTCTGTTCCACTTAGGCCATGCAAACCTGTCTCAGCATTCCCCTATCTATCTTGTTCTTCCACCTCCTCACCCTTCTTTTATTTCTCTCTCCAACACCTAAACTAAACCCCCCACCCCAACCTCATTGTTGTGGTTACCTTATATTTCATTATTTCTTCCCTCCATTTAAGACAGTCTGTTTTATCCTGTAATCTATCTGACCTTCTCACCACCTGGATCTCTGTTCCTCTATTTACCTTCTTTCACTTTGTAATTGTTTTGATCATAGACTGACTGCCCAGATCCTCTGTTCTTATAATTTTATTCTGTTCTTGACTCTTCCATTTGTCGATTGAGTTCAGGTTGATGCTGCCATGTATGTCATTCTGTAGTTGTTGTCTGGTCTTGTTGGTTCTCAGTCCACAGAACTTCCTTCAGGATGTTTTTCATAGCATGATTGGCTTTGGCAAAATCCCTTAGCTCCTGTTTATCCTGAGATGTTTTGATTACACCATTATATTTGATTGACAGCTTTGCTGGGGTAGAGGACTCTTGGGTGGCAGTTTTTTTCTTTCAGGGTTTTATATATGTCTCCCCATTGCCTTCTTGCCTGCATGATTTCTGTTGAGAGATCTGAGCTTAATTTGATTTGCTTGCCTTCGTATGTTACACTTCTCTTTTCCCTAGCTGCTTTCAAGGACCTGTCTTTATCTTTGATTTTGGAGAGCTTGATTATTATGGCTTGGTGATTGTCTTTTAGAGTTTATCCTTCCTGGGGTTCATTGAGCTTCTTGGATGCTTATCTTTTCACTTTCCATGATGTTAGGGAAATTTTTTTCCAGAAGCTCTTCAACTATCTCCTCTGTGGACTTGTGTGATTCTTCCTGTTCGGGAATGCCGATAATTCTTAAGTTATTCCTCTTCATGTTGTCTAACACGAATCTTAGGTCTTCTTCAGATTTTTTTTTTATCCTTTTTTGTGTTTGTTTTTCTATCTTAGTAGTGTTGAGAGATTTATCTTCTAGCTCACTAGTTCTGGCTTCTAGCTCTTCAATTCTACTCCTTTGGCCTTTCAGTGTATTGTCCATTTCTGATATTCTATTATTAATCATTTGGACCTCTTTCTGTAGGTTTTGGATTGTTTCAAATGCTATATATATCTTATTTGATTGTTCCTGTAAGCACTTTCCTGATTTCTTCCTTATTTTTCTCAACTCCATTGTATAGTGTTTTGATACATTTTATAATCATTTTTCTGAATTCCTTCTCAGGCATTTCCAAAGCCTGCTCATCTTCCAGTATGGAGTATAAGTCTACTTCCAGCTCATTTTCCTCAGTCACTTTATCTCATTTCTGGACATGTGCTGATATGGTCATCTGTTTTGGGGGGCACATTCAGGAGTTATCTGTGGCCTTAATACTTAGATGGGTGTGCATTTTGGTATTTTTTATGCTTTCTGATTGCCTTGAGGTATATGTGATCAGGATATGGGCTTCCCTATTCACTCCTCTTCCTGAGAAATTTCAAGATGCCACTGTTGGTTGTTTTGACGTAACTTAGTGTTTCATTTTTGGCCTATTTCCTTTTTAGTCTGCCTGTGCCACTCCACAATCCTTGTTCAGGCCTTTTTTCTAATGATAAACAGTTCAGGGCCGGCTGTGGCAGTTTTGCACTGCTGTTTGGTTTTAAGTGGAAACCATCACATTAAATTTCAAGGAGATCTGTATGCATGCGTAATAGAACCCTTCAGGAGTAGGCGTGGGTTGTCCACTCATTCAGGCACCCCCTTTAGTCACCAGAATGGAGGTGTGCTGACAGCGAGAGACCAATGAACAAATATGAAAAAAAAGGATGTCCACACCTGTATCTCTGTGGTTATGTCAGATGTCCATGACTACTCTGAGCCTTTCCCTTTTTGGTTTCACCCATGGCAATGAAACAATATACAATAGAATGAATGTAAAGCTAATGTTCTCCCATGTAAAGTATCACATAATTCACAATAAAACATTAA
>NW_006408589.1:12138400-12139944 GCF_000296735.1 Chrysochloris asiatica | reverse complement strand
CCCCATACTTTACAAAGGTTTAGCAAGAAGCTAATTTCTCAGAACAAATTCTAACTCCCCTTTTAGCAAATCTGTTCTATTATAGCCTGAAGGCGGTTTTACAATAGTAGCTGCTTTTTAGTAATGGATTGCTAGGCCTCTCTCCCAAGGCTCCTCTTGGTGGACTCAGATCTCAAGCCCTTCATTTAGTGTTGCTAACCATGCTAACTGGTAGCAACTGGTAGCATAGTGGTTACGAATTGGGCTGTGAGCTGCAAGATCAGCAGTTTGAAACTACCAGCTGTTCCGCGGGAGAAAGATGAGGCTTTCTGCTTCCAAAAAGATTTACAGCCTCAGAAACCCTGTACAGAGTCGCTTTGTGGGTTGGAACTGACTCCACAGCATGTAACAACAACAACAACCATGTGTACCACTCCAGGACTCCTCTCAATCCTAGGCTGAGAAAAATTCTTTTGAACATTTTATTGCTTTTAGGTGAAAGTTTATACAGCAAATTAGTTTTCCATTCATAGACAAATTTTCCATGACATTTGTTACAGTCTCTGCAATGTGTCAGTCCTTTCCCGATTTCAACCCTGGGTTCCTTGTTTCCATTCATCTGGTCTTCCTACCTTTCTCTGCTTTTTCGTCTTTGTTTTGGTCTCATATAGTTGACTGTCCTAAGGATCCCATTCCAAATTTTTTATTTTATAGGCCAGTCTATTATGTGGTTGAGAGGTGACCTCTGGGAGTGGCTTCAGTTCCATATTAGAAGGGTGATCTAGGTCAGTAATCTGGGGCTTCCTTCAATCTCTATCCAATAATTAATTCATTGCTGGGATGAGGTCCTCAGGTTGAAGAGGAACTTCAAGGTAATAGGAACCTTCTCAGTAGAGGAAGATTATAGGAGCTGGGTACTGAGCAGGAAGACTTCTCAGTACAGGGTCCAGCCCTTTCTCAGAACTAAGTCAGTCTCAGTAAAGAACTCCTTGTTCTTCCTTATGAGATAGGGGGTAGAAAAGAGAGGAAGCAATTAAAGGAAACTCTACCTCTTTCCTGGCACAGGTACCCTACCACCACCCATGAAATGTACAGCATCTAGAATGAGGGCCATCAATAGAAAAACAGCATGAAAACAACCTAAAGCGTTCCTCTGGACTGCAGATGGGTTCCTGGACCAATGGAATAGTCTGGTAAGTACCAAGAGACATACAGGAATAAATCCCAAGGGAAATATAAGAGGGGAGCTGGCACCTGGGTATGCAAGAGAAGGACAGGACAAAGGATGGGATTCACTCTGATCTTCTGGGCCAGTGAGGCTCAGAAGAAGTAGAGGTCACAGTGGCACTGAGTACCTGACCTAGAATTCTGCAGTGACCATCTGCTTGGGTTCCCAGAGGATCTTGAGGACTTCAAGGGAACTTTCAATTGGATCCTGTCATCCTGGGTTATGAGACTTGATAGAGGAAGCACTGGGGCAATGTGGACATGTCTACATGGGGCCTGAACCCAATATGCTCTGTGTGCTCTTCCCTCCTCCCATGGTGCCCCGCATTACCAGCAAA
>NW_006408589.1:12135812-12136951 GCF_000296735.1 Chrysochloris asiatica | reverse complement strand
TTAACAGTATTTCTCTTTATTCACTTTAGCTCTTTAAAAAAACAAAAATAAAAAAATCACTCAGGCATATAGAATAATTTGTACAACCAAAGGGCACATTCTGCAAGTCTGCCTCATGGTCACCATCTCTTAGTCCCTCTCTAGCCAGTAATCTAGAGTCCTCAGCTGCTCTACCTCTCCATGTCCCCATCTCTGCCTCCATCTCTGATGTCATTGTTTCTCTGGATAAGGTCCCACATTCCGCTTGTGCTCTTCTCCCTTGATGGTCCTAGCATCCTTTGTTTCTGGACTGTAAGATTAACTGCTCCCCCATTTTTGTTACAAAACTTCTACTTTTACAATTGTGACAATCTCAATTAGTCATGATAACAATTACTATTGAATCGTAAGAATCCTATCCCCATCTCTTTTAACAGACCCATCTAGACAAGATGAAAACTATTCAATGGGGACTTTTTCTTCCCACACACACTCTTAAACTCTCTTTTGAAACCTTGTAAGCCGGTCACTTTGTGCCTTTATCACCCCTTCATTTTAGGTAGTCAATGTCTAAGTTGCCCATCCATCTATACCCTGTGTACAGAGGTGATAGCATTGATACTTGATGTGAAGACTCCTTCCCTCTCTGTTGGTATTTAGAGGTATTACCTCCATGAGTATAGGTCAAGTTCATAAAATTGTAGCAATTTACCCTTGTTTCCTTAATCAATGTTTTTTTTTTTTTTTAATTAGTCGAGTTCTGATTATCAAGCCATCGATACTATCTGCAAATTTGGGTGTTCTTGTGCATCTCCCCTCACTTATATCAGCTGAATGCTTTACTCTTAGCTCTAACTCTCTGTGGCTATGTCCTTGTCCATGGACTCAGGTGTTCCCAGGTCTCACTACACATTGGACCTGCAGTCCTTTCTCTTCTTGCTCTCATCTCCAGGTCAACAGGAGTCAATGGACTGTGGTTGAACTTGGCCCATTTCTTCATTGCTACCTTTCCCACTGGTCCACTCACCAGTAGACCAAGGTGCTTGCCAGCAAGCTTAAATGCTTTGTTTGTGTGTTCCCTTTGAGTTTCATTCTTAGAGGGGGGTTTGTCCTGAAGGAACTTGATTGTTTGCCTTGATGACTTCACGGTGAACATCTTG
>NW_006408589.1:12103930-12107942 GCF_000296735.1 Chrysochloris asiatica | reverse complement strand
ATAACAACAAGAAGTTCCTTATATGTGTGAGAAATAAGCCTTTCATTAGTTGAATGACTGCAAAACCTTTCCCCATTTTGTGTGTGCCTTTTTGTTTTCTTAATGGTTCTTTTGACAAATAGAAATTCTTAATTTAAATGTAGTTAAATATACCATTCTTTTTCTATATACTTAGTGCTTTTTATTTACCTAAGAAAGTTTCCCTTCCCTGAAATCATTTCCATTCCCTCTCCTGCAATCTCTCTCCTTGATTTAGATTTTGTTTTGAATCAATGGATTATCTCATTTGAGCTTTACAATAATCCAGCAAGGTAAAGTTTTAGTATAATCCCTATTTTGCATACACGGAAACTGGGGCCCCTTACTGGTTAGTCTAAGGGCCTGATAGTAAGTGGGAGGAGGTAATGAGGTAGGTGGAGGCAGCTGAGTGGGAGGTGGTAGCTCACACTGCTCTGAACACAAGGCTATGTATATGTTCCTTTTGCCTTTCACCTGTGCAATCACAACATTCCTCCTTTCAGAAGGCACGTCTACTAGTCTCCCTCCAATGCCCTTTGGCTCACAGGGACCTCCTTCTCCTCTGAAACCATGCTGTTGATCTGTAGTCCAAGTTAGATACCTTTAATGTGCACATAGGATGAGTTAGGTGCTTCCGTACACCTTGCGTCACTTAACCATCACGACACTCCCTGAGAAGTCATGCCATCACCTCCATAACACAGGCAAGGAACCTGAGGCTCAACGATGTGACATGAAACACCCAAGGCAGTGTAGCTAAGAAATGGATCATCATGGATGTTCCAGAGGAGCAGAATTCTATTTCTTCTTTAAGTCCGTGAACTTAAATTAGGTATTTTCATAAATCTCCCAGGTAATTCTAATGTTCATCTAGGGTCAAGAGATCCACTATTGAAAATCTTGGACTATCCTTGTCAAAGAGTAGGTAAAACAGATTTAGGAGAGTATTGTGATCAGTAGAGCATTCCCGTGATGCCTGCTGGGCCTTGACAACCCAGAATACAGTCCTTGAGATTCCAAACAGGATCAGGGTTGAAATCAGCCTGAAACAAATTTGTGGATACTGCTGTTCATTTGTTGAGGAGACTATCTTTTCCCTATTTAATATGTTTTGGTTCTTTGTCAGAAATCAGCTGACTGACTGTATGTGGATAGATTTACTTCTGGTTGTCAATTCTGTTCCATTGAACAAAATTGTATCTCTCATTGTATAATTACCTGGCTGTTTTGACCACTGTAGCTATATAGTAAAATTTGAGATCAGAGAATGAGAGGCCTCCAACTTTGTTCTTCTTATGCAATGCTTTACTTATCTAAGGTCTCTTTTCTTTCCATATAAACTTAGTCATGTTTTTTCATCTCTTTAAAGAATGATATTGGAATCTGGATTGAGACTGCATTGTACTTATAGATTGCTTTGCATAATATTGACATTTTCATGTTAGGTTTTCCTATCCATAAGCATGGTATATTCTTCCATTTTTGTAGGTCTCTTTCTTTCTTTCTTTTTTGTAGTAGTGTTTTGTAGTTTTCTTTTTATAGGTGTTTTGTTTCTCTAGTTAGATTGATTCCTAAGTATTTAATCTTTTGGGTGGCTATTGTAAATGGCATTGTTTTCCTAATTTCCTTTTCGGAGCTGTATTTCTTAGTGTTTCAGAATCCAACAGATTTTTGCATTTTAATCTTGTAGTCTGCCACTTTGCTGAATCTTTCAATGAATTCCAATAAAGAAACTTTTGTACATACACACAATGGAGTACTATGCATCATTGAAGAATAATGATGAATCTGTGAAACACTTCATGACATTGATGAACCTGGAGGACATTATGCTGAATGAAGTTAGTGAATGACAAAAGGACAAATATTGTATGAGACCATTGTTGTAAAAAGTAAAAAAAAAAAGGGTTTTCTTTAATTATGGAGGGGGAAAATTCTTCATGGGCTAGAGGATTTGTTGTTGTTGTTAGGTGCCATCAAGTCAGTACCGACTCATACAACCCTATGCACAACAGAATAAAATACTGCCCGGTTCTGAGCCAACCTCACAATTGTTGTTACAACTGAGCCCATCACTGCCTCATTGTGCCAATCCATCTCCTTAGGGATCTTCCTCTTTTCCTTCAACCATCCACTTTATCAAACATGATATCCTTCTCAAGTGACTGGTCCCTCCAGACAATATGTCTGAAGTATGAAAGACGAAGTCTGGCCATCCAGGCTTCCAAGGAGCACTCTGGCTGTACTTCTTCCAGCACAAATCTATTTGTTCTTTTGGCAGTCCATAGTACTTTCAATATTCTCCTACAACACTCAAATGCATCAATTATTCTACAGTCTTCCTTATTTACTGTCCAATTTTCACATGCATTTGAGGTTACTGAAAATACCACGGCTTGGGTCAGGCGCACCTTAGTCCTCAAACAGACATCTTTGCTCTTCAATACTTTACAAAGGTCTTGTGCAACAGATTTGCCCAGTGCAATATGTAGTTTGAATTCTTGGCTGTTGCTTCCATGGGTATTGATGGTTGATCCAAACAAAATGAAGTCATTGACAACCTCAATATTTTCTCCATTTATATGGATGTTATTTATTGGTTCAGCAGTGAAAATTTTTGTTTTCTTTACATTAAAGTGCAACCCATACCAAAGGCTGTGGTTTTGATCTTCATTAAGAAGCATTTTAAATCCTCTTGGCTTTTAGCAAGCAAGGTTTTATCATCTGCATATCACAGGTTGTTAATGAGTCTGCTTCCAATCCTGATGCCATGTTTTTCTTCATAGATTCCAGCTTCTCGGATTATTTGTTCAGCATACAGATTAAATAAATATGGTGAAAGAATACAACCCTGGCACACATCTTTCCTAATTTTAAACCATTCGGTGTTCCCTTGTTCTGTTCAAACAACTGTCTCTTAGTTTATGTACAGGTTCCTCATGAGCACAATTAAATGTTCTGGAATATGCATACTTCATAATGTTGTCCATAGCTTGTCAAGATCCACATAATTGAAAGCTTTAGTGTAGTCAATAAAGCACAGGTGAATATCTTTGAAATTCTCTGCTTTCAGTCAAGATCCATCTGATGTCAGCAATAATATCCCTCGTTCCCTGTCCTCTTCTGAATCCAGCTTGAACCTCTGGAAGTTCTCTGTCAATGTATGGTTGCAGCTGTTTCTATGTTACCTTTAGTAAAACTTAACTTGCATGGGATATGAATGATACTGCCTGATGATTTCTGCATTCTGTTGGGTCACCTCTTTTTGGAATGGGCACAAATAAATATCTCTTCCAGTCAGTTGGCTAAGTAGTTGCCTTCCAAATATCTTGGTATAAAAGAGTGAGGACCTCCAGTGCTGCATCAGTATGCTGAAAGACTGTAGTTTGTATTTCATCTATTTCCAGTGCTTTGTTCTTTGCCAATGACTTCAATGCACCTTGGACTTCTTCCTTCAGGATCATTGGCTCTTGATCATATGTTACCTCTTGAAATGGTTGAACACTGACATTTCCTTTTGGTACAGTGACTCTGTGTATTCCTTTCATTTTCTTTTGATGCTTTGTGCATCATCAAGTCAAGGCTTGAATTTTTCTCCAGTTCCCTCAACTTGAGAAATGCTGAGCATGTTCTTCCCTTTTGATTTTCCAGCTCCAGGTCTTTGCACATTTTGTTATAATAGTTGAGTTTTTCTTCTCGAGCTGACCTTTCAAATTTTCTGTTCAGCTCTTGCACTTCCTCATTTCTTCCATTTGCTTTAGCATCTCTACACTGGAAAGCAAGTTTCAGAGTCTCTTCTGACATCCATTTTGAGCTTTTCCTTCTTTCTTGTCTTCTTAATGACTTTTTGCTTTCTTCCTGTATGGTGTTCTTGATGCCATCCCACAACTTTGGTCTTTGAACTTTAGTGTCTAATGCATGAAATCTCTTCTTCAGATGATCTCTAAATTCAGGTGGGATATATTCAAGGTCATGTTTTGGCTCTCGTGGACTT
>NW_006408589.1:12100940-12103334 GCF_000296735.1 Chrysochloris asiatica | reverse complement strand
CATTTCCGGTATAGTAAGCCATGTGATTGTCTGATTCAAAATGGCTAGTGCCAGTATATTTCAATTCAGCTAATGCCTAGGACATCAATCTTTATGCATTCCATTTTATTTTTGACAGCTTTCAATTTTCCTAGATTCATACTTCGTACATTCCATATTCTGATTGTTAATGGATGTTTGCAGTTGTGTCTCCTCATTTGAGCCTTTCCATTAGCAGCTGAGTGCTTAACCATATGAAACTCTGGAAGAGACCAATCTAATCTATCATGACAGAATGGATCAGTGATTGCTTGTAGAATGGAGTTGAAGGGGATTCAATAAGATGGTGCACAAGTAAACTTTTTGATGTGATGAAACTATCTTGATTGGGCGGGTGGCTTCATGGATGTATAAATCTATGAAACTTATTTATATATTCAATTAAAATGTTGCTTTCAAACCACACCACACCTCAGTAAAATCAATTATAAAATGAAGAGGTCCAGAACCAAAACTGAAAAAACACAGTAAGAATGGTTACAATTTTTAGAATTTAACTAGATTCTATGCACAGAACTATGTAATTTATTAAATTATGGTATATATAGTCGGTTTGAACCACAAGATCAGCAGTTCAAGGTCACCAACCACTCCTCAGAAACTCTATACATGGTCGCTCTGTGTCAGAACCTACTCGACGGCACTTAACAACAACAACATATGGGTAACAAGACATTTCCATTACATGTTATTACAATAACATCCATATGTCCACTTCATTGACATTAAGTACGTTCATCATAGTGTTGAACCATTATCATTAACCATTACTGAATGAAATAACTTTTGAGGTATTCTGTAAATTTCCCTGAAAGCATAAAAGATGTCTTAGGAAAACTGAAAACATAAGATATCAGACATTTGTATTCAAATCATTAAAATATAATTACACCTAAAAAAGCAACCTCATAGTATGTATTCATTTACTATGGAAAAAAGGAGGTAAAGTCCCAGGTATAAGGCAAGTTTTTCTAAGTTTATTACAGAAAAAAGCAATAACCAAAAACTAAACCCTGCAAACCAGAAGGATAGGTCTATACTAAAGTGGGAATTCATAAAGTTATCAATTAATGTTTGTCAAATGACTTTAGATGTAGAAACAAACCTTGTGAGCTCAATACACAGTGCAACAAGAGAAACAAAATATCAATAGAAAAAAAGACCTCGCCTTCAATTTTTACACAGCTCTGTGCATAGAATTGAATACAACTTTTTCCCCCTCCGGAATAAATTTTGAAACACTTAGAAAAGATGGCAGACATAAGTCTTTGCTTTGGAGGATATAGATCCTCAATTAACTTCCATAGCCTTGAACTTTTACTCTCACGTATCTTATTTTAAATGATCTATAGTACAAGGAGCTCTGGTAGCACAGGGGTTACGAATCGAGCTGTGAACCTCAGGGTTAGCAGTTCAAAGCTACCAGCTGTTCCACAGGAGAAAGATGAGGCTTTGTGTTTCCGTAAAGGTTTACAGCCTTGGGAACCCTGTACAGGGTCACTATGAGTCGGAACCGACTCCACAACACATAGCAACAACAGCAAACAGTACAAGGGGCCTTCTAAAAGTTCATGGAAAATTCCATTATCTTTTAATTCCACTTTCAATGAATTTTGGAATCCCCCCTCATACTTCCATGCTTGTAATTCTAAATCACATTTTCTTCCTTCAGTCCAATCTTATACTTTTGTCACCTGGCTTCTATTTACAGTTGTTAAGTGCCATCAGGTTGGTCCCAACCCATAGCTACCCTGTATAGGGTTTCCGAGGAGCATCTGGTGAGTTTGAACCACTGACCTTGAGGTTCAAACTGACTTTGCAGTCCAGTGCATTAACCCACAGTGCCAGCAGATAGATTGCTGTTGTTAAGTACCGTGGAATCTGTTCCGACTCATAGTACTCATAAATGTCACCTGAAAAATTCTCAACCTAAAATGCATGGAATGTAGATAATCAAATCAATATAGATCTTGAAAATGTAGAGTTCAAAAATCTAAATTCATCATAGCTGTTCAACTTGCTTCCATGCACAAATTTATTTCAATTATGCACATTTGGTCATTGCTGACCAAAGCCTTATAGTCATTTCCCCTCCGCCCCCCCCACCCCCCCAAAAAAAGAGTTAATACCTATGGATGCTCTCCTTTTTGGAGTTTTGGTGTGGTACTGTGGGATAATGTGATGGACTGTAGAGTCAGTTTGAACTGCAAGGTTGCTGGTTCAAGCACACCAGCCGCTTCTTGGAACCACCACCATGGCACTTACAACTCAATGACACTTAACAACAACAATGTTCTCCTTTAACTCAAGTCTCAGATTCACCAGTGGTAGTGCTTGCATGGGGAGTCCTGGTGT
>NW_006408589.1:12098145-12098710 GCF_000296735.1 Chrysochloris asiatica | reverse complement strand
TATTTGAAATGAACAAATGATTGATTTTGCAGAATTCTATCATGCAATCTCCAGCATCATTTCTATCACCAAGGCCATATATTCCAACTATTGATTCTTCCTCTTTGCTCCCAACCGTTGCATTCCAATCACCAGTAATGATCAATACATTTTGATTGCATGATCAATTTCAGATTGTAGTTTTTGTTGTTGTTGTTGTTATGTGCCGTGGAGTCGTTTCCGACCCATAGCGACCCTGTGCAGGGTTTCCGAGGCCGTATATCTTTACGGGAGCAGAAAGCCTCATCTTCCTCCCATAATTCTTCTATGTCATCCTCACTGGCTTTAGTGGTTGGTGTGTAAATTTGAATAGTAATGGTATTAACTGGGCTTACCTGTAGGCGCATGGATATTATCCTATCATAGACAGCGTTGTACTTCATGACTGATCTGAATGTGTTCTTTTTGACAATGAATGCAACACCATTCCTCTTCAATTTGTCATTTCTGACATAGTAAATGATGTGATTGTCAGATTCAAAATGGCTAATACCAGTCCATTTCAGTTTACTAGTGCTTAAGATAT
>NW_006408589.1:12083020-12085257 GCF_000296735.1 Chrysochloris asiatica | reverse complement strand
GAGGCTTGAATTTTTTCTTCAATTCCCCCAGCTTGAGAAATGCTGAGCGTGTTCTTCCTTTTTGGTTTTCTCATTCCAGATCTTTCCACATTGTTGTAATATTTGGCTTGATCTTCTCGAGCTGATCTTTGAAATTTTGTTCAGCTTTTGGACCTCCTCATTTCTTCCATTTTGCATCTCTATGCTGGAAAGCAAGTGTCTGATATCCATTTTGACCTTTTCTTTCTTCTCAGTGACCTTTTGCTTTCTTCCTGCATGATGTGCTTGATGTACTTATTCATGTTGTTGCTCAAAATTCCAACTGAAAGGGAAGAACTCTTGATATCAAGGATCAAGCCTGTCCCATCAATACTCAGGGTTGATAGGGATGGGTAACTTAGGTATTGGCTACTAAAATGGGGGACAAAAAGGCATGAAGTGGCAGGCATACAAGCTCTCAAGAGTGTGCTTAGTTTCAGAATGAGGGGGGATACGGTAGAATCCCCACTGATTAGTTTTCTCCTATCCAGTAGGGTCTGTTGAAAGGTGATGGGAAAGATTTGGGATAGGATTTTGATGCAGCAGTCATTGTTATCATGACTAATTGTGATTGTCATAGCTTTAGAGATAGATATAAAACAAAAAGTGAGTAGTAGTTCATCTTTCATTCCAGAACAGAGGATCCTAGGATCAAGAGGGAAGAGCACGAGCAGAGTATGGGATCCTAACCAGAAAAGTGGTGACAGCAGCTGAGTTCTCTAGACCCATGGATTGAGAAAGGCTGCGTGCCAGTGGTCAGGGGGCAGGTTTGCAAAATGTGCCCCACGGACAGTTAAATGAATACGTTTTCTGTACATCGGGAACAAAAGGGGGCGGGGGAAGAATAACAGTTAATACTGTTACCTGACTGTTCATGGAAGGGACTGTAATCATTGCAATGAAGCAAAATGATTTGTTAAGTGTAAAACTGATGATTTGCCCTGTAAACTATCACTCTATTCACATTAAAAACTCTTAAACTATGATACCAAACCACAAGTTGTAGTCTCGCCTCCGGAGATCCAATTTTTAAATAATCACGCTAACAGATATTTCCTGTTAGGATATTAACCTATTGTCTTATTTGATATTTCCCTTTTACTATAGTAAAAACCTATCATGTCTGAAAAACAGACATAACAATGTCTGTCTTGCAGGTAGGAATGAGGATAGATTAATGCTGTCTGTACAGGGTTAAAATGGTCAACTTTGGTGGGTCACAATCCTCAATGGTTTTGGCAGTTATGTAATGATGTTAGTCTCCATTTTGTGATCTGGTCTTTGAATCCTTAACCATATTGGTGGTGTTATGTACCGTGGAGTTGGTTCCAACTCATAGTGATCCTGCACAGGGTTTCTGAGCTGTAAATCTTTACGGGAGCAGAAAGCTTTATCTTTCTCCAATGGAACCGCTGGTAGTTTCAAACTGCTGACCTTGCAGTTGGCAGCCCGACTCGTAACCACTAAGCTACCAGAACTTCTTTAACCACATTGGTAAGACAGTTTATGTCAGGGGGCTTCAAACCACAAAGTCAGCAATTCAAATCCTCCAGCTGCTCCTCAGAAACCCTATACATGGTGGCTACACTCGGTTGTTTCATAGCAACCCTGAATGTTTTCCTTATGTTTGGCAATTATAATTACTTTGTATATCTATCTTATACAGATTAGGATGCTTTTTCTCTATTAATTCATTCAGTAAACATTCACTTGCCTAATTACTCCTTTTGTGGGTCACTGGAGATAGAAGTGAACAGACATTTAGCCATAACAGAAATACAGACGTACAATAAGAAATTTTAAAAACAAAATACACATAGCAAACAATTTAGAGAATTTATTTAGAAAGTAGGAAATAAAAAGCATGGGTGTAGTCTTTTTTAGAATATAAACAAAATTACAAAAAATTAAACTAGAGTGAAGAAGGCTTAATGGCCATACAATACAAATAAGCAAATGAAATCCAAGTTTCTTTCATGCAAGCATTAAGGAAAATGGCACAAGAATGTTTACAGAACAGGCCACAACAATTATTTAAAAATTTTACATAAGAAACTGTACATAAATGAAAAAATAAATTAGGCAGTTTACAAGAAATGTTTTATAGTTTACATTAGGCTATAACTTAGTTTATTATGAATACAATTTGTAGTACATCATACATTTTTACATCAGATTCAGTGTTAAGAGTAAGCTCAGGCTTGACAAAAATAATGTAA
>NW_006408589.1:12081723-12082784 GCF_000296735.1 Chrysochloris asiatica | reverse complement strand
AACTGATCTCTCAATTTTTCAATTATACAAGAGAAAAGCCTAGGATATTTATTTTTAGGTCTGAAGTGATGTTTATTTCTAAATGCTGTAAACTAAAATGGCTTACTACTTACTACTGGTGCTATGGATCATGCCCAGATTAACGAGGGGGCTACTAAGTAAAATGCAGACAATCTCAAGTGATTTGATTATGGATATATTTTGTAAAAACTGAAATGTTTTCTGAAAATTGAAAGATACTTGTAAGTAGCCAAGAAATTTTCTAGCAATTCTAGAACTGAAATTTAGTTGCCTATTTAATCTGAAACCTTGATCTTGACTTCATCTTTTACTTGGAAAAGCATTACTTCTTTAAGCACAAAATGAGTAGCATTTGCAGTAAGAGACAGAAATAAGATAATTAATACCAGAAAAAAGAGGAGCCTTGGTAGCATAGTGGTTATACATTGGACTGCTAACCGCAAGATCAGCAGTTTGAAGATGAGGCTTTCTGCCACTGTGAAGATTTACAGCCTCAGAAACCCTTTTCAGAGTCACTTTGAGTAGGAACTGACTCAGTGCTACCACAAGAAAAAAAAAACCTGTGGAGAGAAGAGTCAGAATGCAAATGTCAAGATTTTTTTCCTTATTATTCAGCACATACTTTGGTACCAGCTCACAACTGTATTCATTAGTAAGCTACGAATGTCACAGTTTATGTGGATGTCTATAATGATCAGATTCCAACTCACTTGCAGATTACTAAAGAAGCTGCATTTAAAAATTTTTGCTATGAATTCTTGGTAACAGATCAGATAATTATAGGATGGACTTTCCCCACATTCATCCATGCAATGGTCTGAAATACGAAAATAGCTTAAATTAAAAGGCTATTAAATATACCCAAATATATCTTTAATGTTCAGACACCTATGAAAAATTTCGTGGAAAGTTTTCTTTTTTGCATAATAGAAGTTATTATAAAGCACATATAATTTTAAAGTTGATTTAAAGCAACATAAAAGCTTCATAGTTTATCTACTTAAAAATATCATGAAATAATTATCATGAAATAATTATTC
>NW_006408589.1:12047551-12080968 GCF_000296735.1 Chrysochloris asiatica | reverse complement strand
CTTGTGAAGGTAAAAATTTATACAGTGGGCAAACACAATTTATACAGTGAGTAAATACAACCTTAGAAATAAATCAAGCAAGCTGTGAGGGACTGCTCTTCAGACAGAGAAAACCGTTACACTTTCAGCAACAACAGAAACGGACTAGTGCTTCAGAACCTGGTACAACACAGCACTCATCTGCACTCAGTAAGCATTTATGGACCTTTTGGCAATTAAGTCGAACCTCTTTGAGGGCAGTGTTTCTGTTGTGCAGAGGGTCGCTATGAGTCGGTACCGACTCGATGACATCTAACATCAACAAAATATTTATTGGCAATGGAATTGACTTTTCTTAAACTAAAAGTAAACCCATTTCACATCTGTTAAAATTATAATAGGTAAGTAAGGAGTACCCATGTTCATTAGGTAAGGAAGCCTTTGTAGACAAACTAAAACTGTATATATGTACTCACATAGAATTTAGTGGAGTTTTAATTTTTCAATTAGTTAAAACGTAGGGCATTAAGTCACCAGAATCATCTAATTTGCTTCAGTAGATTCTTGAAAACTGTCAGGATATGACTTGGGCAATTTTACTGCCTGAAGATTATCAATGGAAAATGATAATCCTGCAGGATGGCAGGATTTGATGTCAGATATTTTTTGAATGGTACAAATACAAGGGGGAGGTTTGGGGGAAATTCCATTATCTTTTCATTCCATTTTGCAAGCTTGTCTGTACACTCATATGTGATTAACTCTCAACTGAGTAGTTACTGCAAATATAAGCTTTTTAAAAATCCAAGAAAAAAAATTTCATTTATGACATGGTGAAGTAACATTGAATTGAATAAAGTGTATTATTAAAATAAACTTTTATAATTCAAGTGAAATTAAAAATTACATATGGCTGACATTCTATTTGTAGAATTCTATTTCTAGAATGAGCCATGTGTAATTTGGTTCAAGGACCTGACGTTTCACAATGACTGGGATTCAAGCCACCTATTTATTATTGTGGGAGCATTAGGTGGCACCATATGGTAAACATTGGACTGCGAACTACATGTTCCATGGTTCAAGCCTGCCAACCTCTCCATGGGAGAAAGATAAAGACTTTCTGCTCCCTGGAAGAAATCTTGGGAATGTTGCTCTGAATTGGAACCCACTCAACTTTGTATTTATGGTATGCTTAGAGGGAATTTCGTGAGATTACAATTAAAAAGCACAATCTTGGCAGACTTCATTAGAATTCTGTGTTCTATTTGTTCCAGTAATTCTAGCTTTCACAAGTTAAGAGCAGTAGTTTAGACTTAATTTTGCAAGTATTTTCATTTTCAAAGGACAAAATGCCACTTGGTCTCAAGTTAACCAAACAATAATGACCAAATTAATTAAAAAAATTAAATACCTTCCATTTCTTTATGATAAAAGTCTTCTCTAAATCAAGTAGTTGTTGAGTTTTTCAGATATATACCCTGAAGTATATATCTGAAAATATGTATCATTTAAAATCAGAAATTTAAAAATAAATGGTGTTATATGAATGAAATAGCTAAAAACATGAACGTGTGCAATAGTTTTAATTGGCTACTGACTCACATGAATCCAAAGTACCAAATGTTCTAAATTCTACAAAACCACCTTGACATACCTATCCAAGACAGACATCAGATAGTTATTTTGATGGAGAAAACGGAATTTTACTTATTTGAGCAAGATTTTTTGAAAAGTATATGGAGAAATGTCTCTATCAAACACCTATCTCAACTGAGCACTTGAGCAAAATTATGACCTGTGAAAACACAGTAACACTTCTTTCTTCATGTAAACATTTGTTAAACTCTTCAAAATACATCCACATTTACAGAGGTAAATTCTTTTATTCTGAAACCACCAAAAAATGTACTGCCAAAATATCTGAAAAATATTATAAAAAAAAATATTTCAAAATAGAACAGATTTTCCAAAGCAAGTGAATTTACAAATTTTGGAGTGACAATGTTTTTAATACCAGACTTAACGGAACACTGATCTTCCTTTTTTACAATTCTGCAATACTGACTGCCCCCTCAAGGTATCAAAACCATTCAGCATTCAGATTTCCATAACATTCTTTTAGAATAAATATGGTTTTCTTCTGTTGTAGTTCATAACAGAAAAAAAAAGTCTTTGATGATTTAGTAAAAAGTTGCCTAGGTTTGGGCTAATAAATGTTTGATATGGCATAAACAGTCATGTTATTAAGTCCTAGGAACTATTAGACTCCCAATCAAGTAATTAAGTCTCTGAATTCTAATCAAATGTGTTGATTAGGTATAAGTAATAGTATCACCAAATATGAAATTTAATACTAACAGAATTATGGCATTATACTTCTGGGGAAAGATCCTGTAAACATGTTTTTGAGGAGAGATTAGAAAAACTAATAATGAATAATTAATATCGCATTAACATTTCTAAAACCACCAAAAAAAGGAATCATTTTTGATTGCCTGCCTTCCAATAACTTCTGATAGTGGTTATATTAATGTCTGCTACTAACCAAAACATACATAAAAAAAGAAATATTCAGAATCAGTTGTTTTCATAAGCTAAACATTGCTATTTGATGATTTTATGTTTGAGCATATAGTACTGCAGCGTTGGTTACATAAAATACAAAAATCCTGTTGAGAGGAAGCTCAATGAGAGGCTGAATTGTATTTAAGGGCTGAACACTGGCTATATACAGAAGGGAAAGCACTTGGATTAGAAATACTTCATATGCTCCTGAGCTCTCTTTCACTATGGCAACATTCAGTGGCTTACTATTTGACATTTAAAATAATGTTAAATCTTTATCCTTTGGTTCCCAGTGATGAACAACGCAGTAATAACGCCTCTGGTTATCACGCTCTTGGACAACAGAGAAATCTGATGTTCTAGCTGAAATTTGGCAGCCCAAGAAGTGCACCAACTGCTCCAAAGTATCCCTGTGAAATATTTAAATAAGCATTAATATGGTGCCATTTAATAACTACACACAATTATACGTTATTTGTTCAATAATATTTATTGGGAAATTTAATGTTCAAGTAATCTATACTTTAGAAAAGTGTATTCTCTAAATTAATGTACTTTCAAACAAAGCAAAACAGTAATCACAAAAGCCACAGTATCTATATTATTCTCTATGGCTGAAGTAACACACTCCTACTACTGTCAGGGCAGAGTAGAACTGCTTTGAGACTTTAAGTCTTTCTGGAAAGAAATGGTTCAAACCATCAACCTTTAGGTTAGTATCCCAATGCTTAATCCACTGTGCTACCAGGGTATAAAAGTAAACAACTACGAAATGCTCCTCTCAGTGGGGTGCTTATAAAGTTAAAATAACTTCAATTGAGTTAATAGACAACTTGTAGCTTTATATGTGCCAAAAATTAGGTAAGAAGCAATATAACCAACTTTCATATAAAAATAAAACTGTAAAAATTACTCTGAGCATACCTCATGTTCTAGGAACAAAGCTTTCAGTTGACCTTTTGACCAATAATCCAGTGCATATGCTAAAAGTTTCATTGAGAGCGTATTGACACGTAAAAAGTTTCCAACAAAGACAATTCTGTTTATTTTCTAAAAGGAAAGAACAAAGTGACATAAAAAGATAGATCAAGATTTTACATGATAAAAGTTTGTAAATCAACAACTATGTTTCTAGTTGTTAATTTACCATCTGAATCGCTGCTCAGATTCCAGGCTCACTGATGCGGTTTCCTAGAGAACCAACCAGATGAGGGTACTTGTGTCTCAATCTCTAGAAAAATGCTATTCCTCCTATTTTCACAAAGGAATCTGGTGTGGCACTGTTAAGACAAGCACTGGATGGCTAACCACAAAGTTGGCAGTTCAAACTAAGTCACTCCTCAGAAACCCTACACAGTAGGGGTGGGGAACCTTTTTCTGCCAAGGGCCATTTGGATATTTATAACATCATTCACAGGCCATGTAAAATCATCAACTTAAAAATTAGCCTTCTACATTGGTCAAATATTTAATTTACCCTAATGCTATGGATGGAAATATGGTTGCATTGGCAAAGCCAGATCAAATGATTTTGAGACATTCCCCACCTGTCATATGTTGTTAAATGCTGTCGAGTAGGTTCTGACTCATAGCAACCCTGTATAGGGTTTCCAAGGAGTGACTGGTGAGTTTGATCCAGTGACCTTGTGGTTCAAACAGACCTTGTGGTCTAGAGCTTTGTCCCACAACGCCGTGACACCTTCACAATAATATGACTTTTCAGCATAAATTTTTGTACATGATTTGGAATCGTGTAAACCAAGGACCTACTTATCAGTTGGCCAGTGAAAGTGGCTGGCAAGCAGACCTACAGAGCTAAGAATAAAGGCCCAGGGTTACTGTCAACCCCCCAAATAAAATAAAATATATATACACAAATAAAATAAGTTAAAATGTCTACAGCATGGTTTACTATTAAGAAATTCTAGGGGTTCTGCATTGTTACTCTCTTTCCCCAATTATCTGTGTGTGATTCTCTCACCCTCTTTCTATCTGTACCCAAGGGTCATATTCTCAATGAAGTCTTCCTTAACTGTTCTATTTGGCAATTTGTTGTCCTCTGCTTCCTACCTGACCCTTAATTCCTTTATCTTGTTTGATCTGTATACAGTTTTCCTAAGGGGAAGGAAAAAACAAAACACCACCATTCAAATTTCTTGTGAAGAACACATCTCAATGCCTTCATAGCCCTGTACAATGCTGCTTGATCCATATGCAACAAGGCAGCACTGTAAAGAAGCCGAAGGCAGTAAGAAAAGTCCAAGTATTTCAGTAATCAAATAGGGGTAATCAAAGTCTTGTGCTTGGAAAGAGTTCTTTTATAGAGATTTAAGGTTGTGTATTTTTGTTTTCTGGATAAATATAAATGTGTCGGCCTCATATTTTTCTTTAAAGATAATATAGCAATCGGGTATATAGCATACATGGAATTAATGAAACAGAGAGCTTAATCCTAGAGGTCTTCTTAAGGAGTAAGATGTCTGATGAAATATAAAACTCCACAGTACAGAATAAAAAATGTGTTACCTCATTAACAGCACACATCCGTGCCACAGAACCAATGTTATTGGTGATAGTTACTAAAGTTGCTCTTGCCAGATCTTCTTTACTAACAGATTCTCGTTTTTCTTTGTAAATCATATTCCCAAAACTATAGAAAAATGGGAAGCAAAAAGTCAAAATCTGCTATTAACATTTCATACATTAGATAATATAAACCTAGGGTCAAAAGTAAAAGCAAAAAAGGACAAAATCAGAATAAATGAGAAAACCTACAAAATGGAATAAGTAGTACCTTTTAAAAGGTGAACATCACATCTAATTAAAAGGGTATTAGTTTAGTAAGGCAAGAAAAATAGATGTTTTGACATGTGGCACTAACCACGTAAATACTTAAAGCCACATGTAGTAGTTAGAAGCTACTCTATTGGGCAGCACAGGCCTAGGCAAAGAGAAAAATTAGTCAGGAAATGAGAAATTTTAGGCACTGCCAACTGAAGACTACATGCATTCCCTAAAAAGTGCATTCATGGTTGTTGTTGTTAGGTACTGTGGAGTTGGTTCCAACTCATAGTGACTCTGCACAGGGTTTCGGAGCCTGCAGATCTTTACAGGAACAGAAAGCCTCATCTTTCTCCACAGAACAGCTGGTAGTTTTGAACTGCCACCCTTGAGGTTAACAGCCTGATTTGTAACCACTACACTACCAGCACTCAGGGTAGGTGACTTAAAGTATACTTGAGTTTTAGAATACACTGAGTGTTCAAAACTACCTAAATCCTAAACTGTAGGTAAGAAAGTCCTTCTAATATTGCTAAGAACTTAAATGAATTATACAATATAAAACGCTGAACTTACCTAGATGCTACAGCCCAACCTGGGAGACCAAATCTTTCATAATCTCCTCCATAAATATCACGGACCAGCTTATCTGCTTGGGTGCTGTCACCTTTGGATGCCATTTCAATAGCCTCTTCAAAACTTTCACAGCCAGTCAGTAAGCTACATAAACCTACGAAGGTGCCTCCTCCAAGGCTAAAGAAAATAAAGAAACTTGAGAAGCTGCACCTATACACTGTATTCACTCAATTAAGAGCGAAGCATTTACTTATTCAATAAACACAGAATATGCTTAGAAAACCAAACTTGTCAGATATAAGACAAATCCAAAGAAACAAACCACCTACACAAGGACAGGTAGCTATCTTTTATACCTTAAAGCCTTTATCCAACAAGTTATTTGTGTGTGTAAAGATGTGCAAAAAGTTCAGAACCATATGAATTAAAAGGAGAAAACTCATAATTCTAAATGGTTTCTGGGTAAGTCATTCTGCAAAAGGCTTATTTACTTGGCCTGACATGACAGGGCTGGAATCAATTCAGTGAGATAGTTTCCATGATCTACTAATAGTGAGGAAACTGATGTTAGGTTGGTCATGTTAATGAGAGAAAGGTAGTTGGTTCTACTATTTTGGATCATATCTCAAGTAAAACCATGTCTCTCTAATTTGTTAAAACAAAACCTCTGCTCTTATTTCTAAAAAGATCCTCTGTTTGAATTTAGTTGAGACTAAATTTCTGTCTTTTAAAATTATCTGATACAGAATTACAATGAAGGCACATTCTAATCTCCACAGAAATAAAGAACTAGTTATATTTAACAAGGAGGCTTCAAAGTTAGTGGAAAATTCTATTGACCTTCAGATTCCATATTTCTGTGAATTTTCTGAAGCCCTTTCATATAATTTATACATGATTACTACTTTAAAATGAAAATGAGTTTTCACAAGAACCTGGTATGGTGCTGTAGGATAAACACTGCACTGCTAACCATAAGGATGGAAGTTCAAACCTACAATTCACTCCTCAGAAACCCTACACAGGGTCACTGAGTCAGAATTTGACTTGATGGCACTTAACTACCTCTCCCTTAAAAAGTCAGTTATTAAGAGAATCGGATATTAGAAAAATTTATTTGGGGGCTTTAACACTGTCTCATAAAAAAGAATTTACATTGAACTCATCATAAAAGAATTTCAATGCTAATGAGATTAATATTGAATCTATTCAACATGTGATAAACTTCATTCTTAAATATATCCATAAGTAAAGGGAAAATGGCTTGTGGGAAATTATTTAGACTATGTAGCAGGGTACTATACAGTAGGGTCACCCTGAAGGACAGGTTTCAGTAGAAATTCTAAACTAACAGACTAGAAAAAAGTCCTGGTGATCTATTTTAGAAAATTAGCCAATGAAACCCTTATGGGCCACAACAGAACATGTCCCAAAGGCTCGCTTTCGACACGTCACATCAGGGATTGTGAAAATGCGGTAGCACTAAGCAATATTTCATTCAGTTGTACATAGGACTGACTCATGGTAGACTGTCTGTACAGTTTTGCAATGAGTAAAATATTACCTCTTAAAAGTAAATGTTCCTTGGATTAATTGCAGATAAAAATGCACTATTACTATTAAGGAACTATGATGCCAATGGACAGCTGACTGTTCACACACACCTTATAAAACACTGCCAGCAACATTTTAATGTTATCATTTTTCTGTTGCACAATCAAATGTTATTTTCCTGGTGAGGCTGGAAAATATGAAATCCATTGATTTCATATTTTCTGTGTGTGAAAAAATTAGAATACTGCCATAAAACCAAATAGGTTATACTACCTTGTTCCAGATACTCGTTTATAGTTGTCCTTGGAATGTACTGCTAAAATACTGACTCCTGAACCAATGTTCACTACCAGTAATGGGTAAGGATCATCCAAGTTAAAAGGCATCTTTTGGCATCGCTCAGGTTCTGAGGCATTAGCAAAATAATAGCACTCTGCTTGTCCATTGAAACTGACAGAATCTATATACAGCAAGCCCTTTACAAGGCAGTCAAGTTCATCCAGTTTGTGAAGGTGAAGGTTTCCAATCTGGGGGTGGGAGGAGGAAAAAAAAAAAAAAAAAAGAATCAAACAACTTTTCAATCATGCTTTATTTTATGCCTTTTGGTGTGACCATACCACAGAATCTTATTGACAAATTAAGTACATGTTTCCCCTCCTATCTGAAAGTACAGCATTTCTATAAAACCTTCGTCAGCTGAAATGGTGCATAAAGCACAGGATTAATTACAGTCAATTTATACGGGAAGAATTTTCAGTGCTCCCAGATCCTAAAAGAACCTACCAAACCATACTGAAGGATACATAAAGCCTAAATTAACACCAACATAGCAAAAGCAGGAGCAATGTGAAAATACACAACCTACATAAAGTAGAAATTAACATATGTACAGTATAATCCCTGGTGATACCACTCCTGCTGCTTGGGGTGTGTGCTGCAAAAAGCAAATCCAAACAGTAGCATTGCTTTTTGCCTTTTTGGGGTAAAAAATGAACCTTAGAAAAGCAGGGACCTGCATCTTATTTACTGCCTTACATTTTAGTTTGGATAGCAGCTTGAAATATTAAATTCACTTCAGGCTATAGCACTGAATGCATTATTAAGTTTCAATTATCTAAATGTGATAGGTATCATTTTTAAGGACAATTCTTTTCTTAACCAATACCACTAATTATAATGCACTGTACTTACTGACTTGTCTGTAACGCTTTCGGGGCTAAGTCTGTGTCTTATTCTGAGCTGTGTTCTTCCAGTGTTTAGTGAAGTACCTGACACATTGCATTGCATGCTCAAATATTTGCTAAACAAATGATTGAACAACAAAAACAAGTACTTATACATGCATAACTTCATCATTAGAAAACATTACTATTCAACATTTAGAGTTCTATATCTGGGTTCCAGTATCTCAATGGCCAGGGACACTGGTTATAGCAAGGATTTTGACAAACACTAAATATCACATATACAAATAATCCATTGGCATCGAGGTGGTTCTGACCCTTATAGAGCAGAGTAGAACTGCCCCATAGGGTAAAATATAAGTCTTTAAAGAAGGATAGTGGGTTCAAACTGCTGACTTTTGGCTTAGCAGTCAAGTGCTTAGTTACTGCACCACTATGGCTTCCTTTATGCCCAAACTACTCCCAAATTCATAAAGGTATTTTCATTCAGGTATCTGCTGATGCAAGACAGTGGCTTCAGTTGGGGTTTAAGAAAGAGTGGGCCCAGGGAGTTCACTATTTTGGTTAAAACTCAACATGCAAACAGAACAGTGAAAATAATTTTAGTTTTAACTAACAGATACCTACTGTGCGAAAATCTTTTTCAAACTTGTAAGCACCACCTCCAGTAGCACATAGCACCGTGTGTAATGTTGAGAAGTTTTTATTTCTTCCCATTTGTATAAAAGTAGGCAGGTCCTGGGTTGGAAATCTGATAAAGTGCAAGTTCCCTCTTCGCCCAAAAAGTGTTAAGTCCTTTAGTTCCAAGTGCACATCTCGAATGCCAGTGGACCCATATGCTACATTAGAAGTCAGGTATTTCCGGATACTTTTTAAACTCTCAACTTCTTCTTGTTCTTCCTCTGCTGTGATATCAATTGGTTCAAAATATGAGAGCTTTACCAGAGTTCCTCCAATATCCATGCCAAACCATGGGAAAGCTGTGGGTACATTAAAAAAAAAAAAAAAAAAAAAAAAAAATCAGTTCTGGAAATGCAAACTAGAAACTAGTTCAATTAGCCACATACTTTCACCCTGAATCATTCATTTAGTAAGCTTATGGGGTAGCTTCCAATTACCACTCACCTTTTTTCCTTCAACATGTTATTCATATAGTTTTTTTTTTTTTTTTACAAACTGTTAACAGAAGATGTTTAGAGCTGGCAGAGTCTTTTAATTGCTGAACTGCTAGTCATTCTCCATTTATTAAATACTTATGTAGCCAAGAGGATAGAATTTGGAACAATTTGCTTTAATAAGTAGGTCACCATCTAGCATTTAAACATGTTTCTATAAATGACCTATTATCACCTCAAGTAACCCAAGGGAATACAGCCTTAAAACTGTATTTTGTGCCCATTAAGCGTTAGGTTTCAGGAGAAAGATGAGGCTTTCTGCTCCCGTAAAGATTTACAGCCTCGGAAACCCTGTACAGGGTGGCTATGAGTCGGAACCAACGTCACAGCACATAACAACAAGCATTAGGTTTCTTTAGTATATCTGATTAATTACAATTAGATGCTAATAATCTTGCAGGTCTACTCAGGGAGAAGCACATTCCAGCTGGCAGAGCTGTGTGGTGGAATGACTAGGCTAGCACTTGGTATTCTCACTATCTAGCCTGTAATCACTGGAATATGCGTTGGCATTTCTGAATCTTTACCTCAATTCCCTTCAGTAAACAATTACTGACAGCTCTGCCACACGGACTAGGACTCTACAGAGCCTAATCTTTGTTGAATGTTTTTGAGTGGAGCCCATATATGCAGAGAACTGATTCATAGGGGTTTTTAAGGTTGTGCATTCTGGAAAGCAAAGTGCCCATGTTTGTCTTCCAAGGCATCTCTGGGTGGTTTCAAACCACTACACTTTCAGTTAGCGCTTAACTGATTATGCCACTTTGGGACCTGTAGGGGTATATAAATACTCTATGAATGCATAGAATTAATAGGTGAAATACAAGTATACACAAAAGTATGGAACAGTAGAGAAATGTTAAACGTTGTGCCTGTGTTGTTGGTAGCAACTTACTCACAGCTACCCTACGCAGCACAACAGAACGAAGCACTTGACGGTCCTGCTGCCACTAGTCAATCCATCTTACTGGTTGGGTGTCTTCTTTTTCTGACCCTCCACTTTTCAGAGCATGATGCTACTTTCCAGGGCTGGTCATTCTGACAATATGTCCAAAGTACAAGGGAAAAAATATAACCAATCTCCTTCATGGTACTTTCAATATTCTTCACCAACACCAACTGGATTATGGTATAGGTGTACCTGTGTTAAAGTGTATGGAATTAAAGCAAAACAAAACAAAAAACGACCAGCATATCAAAGGCAGAGTCACAAGTATGTGTGGAACTAGATATGAAAAGGATTGCGATTGAAATTGTTATGTGTTGAACCACACAGGGACTTACTTGCACACGACTCTAAGAAGCATTTATTTGCCTATTAGCTAACGCTGTTGGCGTTAAATGCCAGAGTGGACAACTTTGAGAGACATGGGGAATCATTTTTTAATCACGTGATTTCATCTATAACTAGATCTAGATGACATCTGAGAATCACTGCCTTAGGTAACGAAGATTCCTTCTTGCTATGATATAAAGTCTAGAGTGTTATATCCTTATTGATTATTAGCTTTAATCCTAAGGATCCCAATGCTATTGCATCAGTTCTGACAGTTAAACTGCAAATTGGTATGACAGCAAACTGCCTCATCTTTCTCCTGTATAGCAGGTGGACAGTTCAAATTGCTGACCTTTCAGTTATCAAACCTTACAAATGCTTAACCAAGTCCTCAAGACTTGGATATTGTTGCTGTTAAGTGCCATCGAGTCTGTTCCGACTCATAGTGACCCAGTATAGGGTTTCCAAGGAGTGACTGGTTGAGTTTGAACCACTGACCTTGCAGTTCAAACTGACCATGAGATTGAGTGATCATCCCATGGCACCATTTACTTTTGTTTGTAAGATTTGTACAGTACAATTTGTACTGCATTGTACTATGTGCTAACTAACATTTACTATGTGCTGTTGGTTCAGATTCATAATGACCCTATATAATAGGATTTCCAAGAGTGTCTGGTGGGTTTGAACTGTAGATCTTGTGATTAGCAGTCCATTGCTTACCTTATAGCACTACACCAGAGCTCAACATTCACTAGTGCTCCTTATTTGTGAGGCAATATACTAAACAATGAATATTTTATTATCTCATTTAATCCCAAATGTCCCTCTGAAGCAATGTTGTCTTACTATATGTAGTACTTTACACACAGGGAAAGGATAGTTGATTAAAGATTAAACTGTCAATGTGAGAGTCAGAATTCTATCCTAGAATTCTATTACCATCATCTTGGTAGTTAATTATTGTGAGTGACCCAAAAATTTAACATGTAAGGTATCTTTTGTTCACCTAGCACACAAATTACAAAATCTGTGTTAACAATATAAAGGAGCTTCAAAAAGTTTATAAAAAATTCAATTATCTTTTAATTCCATTTTCCCACAAGTTTAAATCCCTCTTGTAGTTAAATTTTAATGCAAAAATTGTGAAAGGAAGAGAATTCTACTTCCTTTTAAATTCATACTTTGCTAGTAAGGCCCTTCCAACAGAGAAAGCCAGCACCTTGAATTCAGACTTCAAGCCTCTTAAACACAGACAGTAAATTTGTTTGCTATGGTTACACATACAATCATTTTACTTACTTGATTGTGTACCAATGGAAAATGGGGAATACATAACTCAATAAGAAAGGATTTACAGCCTTGGAAACCCTGTTCAGAGTTGCTAAGGGTCGGAACCGACTTGATGGCATATTACACGCTGCCAAACCACTGGGAATCATGATCCAGCCAAGTTGACATCATAATTAGGTGTTGCCTATGATCCTAGTGGGTATTTTACTGTTATTGTCAATATCCCTGCAAAATACGTAGCAATCCGGAAACCAAATATACTGCACTGGACAAATCTATCATAAAAAATCTCTTCAAAATGTTAAAACCCAAAGATGTCATGTTCAGGACTAATCCAAGCCATTGCCTCAAAATCAGACAAAAAGCGGGACAATCAGGAAGACTCAAGAACTGATGCTTTTGAATTATGGTTTTGGAGAAGGATGTTAAGTCTACCATGGATTGCCTGAACAAATCTGTGTTAGAAGATGTACAGCCAGAATGTGCCTTAAAGTGATGACGTCGATTTTATCTCCCATACTTTAAGCATGTCATCAGGAGGGACCAATCCCTAAAGAAAAGGACATCATGCTTGGAAAAGCAGGTTAATGAAAAAGAGAAAGACCCTTAAGGAGATGGACTGACTTAGTGGCTGCAACAACAGACTCAAAAGTAGCCACAATTAGGAGAATGACATCTGACTAGGCAGTGTGTCCTTCTGTTGTTAAGAATAGACTTAACAGCACTTTACAACAACAGCTTTATGATTGCTGTAAATGTGAAATGCTAGATAACAAAATTGGTGATAAGAGGAGTATGCTTATTTAAGGAACACAGGTTCATAGTTCATGCTATTGCTATTTAATGTGTATGAAATCTTTTTTTAATGTCTGGAATACTTGAAAGTTTATAATTAAAGTGATGTAGAAAATCATATAAAACCTGCAATTTCTGCTTCTTTAAAAGGCTTCTGAGGCATGCTGATTTATTTGTATGAAACAATCAACTAGGTCTATTTATCTCAAAAAGAAACATTCACACAAAAGAAAATTCCTAAACAAATCAAGATTATTTTCGCTATACTTATATATAGCTATATAAACAAGAGTCCTGGTGTGGTGCTGTGGGTTAATGCTCCAGACTGAAAAGCCGTTTGAACTGCAAGGCTGGTGGCACTAACAACAACAACAATATATAAACAAAGGAGTCCTGGAGTGGCACTGTGGGTTAATGCCACAGGTTGCAAAGCCATTTGAATTTAAAGGCTGGTGGTTCAAGCTCACCAACCACTCCCTGGAAACCCTATACAGGGTCGCTATGGGTTGGAATCGACTTGACTGCACTTAACAGCAATGAATTGGAACCTACTTGATGTCGCTGAGTTTGAGTATGCATTTTATAAATACTAACTTGATTCTCTTTTACTATTTAGTCTACTAAATATTATGGTTTTGTTTATAGCAATCCTGTATAGGGTTTCCAAGAAGCAGATGGTGAGCTGAACCATTGACCTTGCATTCTGACTCATTAGCCAACAGTGCCGTACCATGACTCCTACTCATATCAGACCCTATATATAGTTTCCGAGGCTGTCAATTTTTATTGGAGCTAAAAGTCTTCTTCCTCAGAGGGGCTGGTGGGTTTGAACTGCCGATCTTATGGTTAGCAGTCCAATGCTTATCTTACAGTGCTGTACGTGTAAGTCATAAATAATAACAACCACCAACAACCATGCACTTTTTAAGAAAGCCGATGTTGTTCACATGGATGCTTACAAAATTTTCTCAAAGAAAATTAGGTTCTGACTCAGAGCGCCATGTATAAGGTTACCTAGGAAACCTAGCTGGGGGGTTTGAACAGCCGGCCTTGTGGTTAGCAAGAAGTCCACTGCTTATTCTATAGCACCATACCAGAACTCCATCTGCAAACTAGAAAATATATATTTCCAGCAGGAGCCCTGATGGCACAGCAAAAGCAATGGAAAAGTCTCAAATCCACCAGTCACTCCTTGGGACAGAGGATAGCCTTGGAAATCCTATCCTACAGGGCATTGGAATTGACACAATGGCAATGGGTTTGAGCTTTCTATTTCTCTCAGGTATCAGTTATGACAATCGACTTATCAAAATCATGACGGTTTGTAGGGACAGAGAGAGCTCAATTCCTGCTAGTGACTCCAAAAAAAAAAAAAAAAAAAAAAAAAAAGGGGTGGGGGGTGTTTGAAAACATAGCCACCTTCTGAATAGACACTTTTTTCACCTCAGCAGTTCGGGAGCTTATTTCCTTATTCCAGAGATATAATTACCACTCCAAAAATATCTGGGCGGCCACAAGAACAAAAAATAGAATTCTTCATTATAAAACCTACTTTTACCAATTAGCATATGGTAAAATGTTACTAATGCTTACATTTTACATTGTATTTAAATACATATTTGTTGTAGCTGTTAGGTGCCAATGAGTCGGTACCGACCCATAGTGACCTTGTGCACAGAAGAACGAAACACTGCCCGATCATGCGCCAACAACACTACTGCTGCCACTTTGCCAATCCATCTCGTTGGGGGTCTTCCTTTTTCTCTGACTCTCCACCTTACCAAACATGTTATCCTTCTCTAGCAACTGGTCCCTCCTGACAATATGTCCAAATATATATACTGTGGTGGTGGTTAAGTACCGTGGAGTCGATTCCAACCCATAGCAACCCTGCACAGGGTTTCTGAAGCTGTAACTCTTTACGGGAGCAGAAAGCCTCAGCTTTCTCCTGCGGAACAGCTGGTAGTTTCTAACTGCTGACCTTGCGGTTTGCAGCCGGATTTGTAACTACTACGCTACCAGAGGTCCTTTGAATATATATATATACCTGTTATTCTGTTACTTAAAGAGGGCAAGCTAGAACATGTGAGAACACATGAAAGTCACACCAGGCAAACAAGTTACATGCACAAAATAAACATTACTCATGAGCACTAAAGTAAGAGGTCAATGTAAGAACAGTTAAGTCCAACCAGACATTCATCTAAAAGTTCCATGCAGTTAATACTAAAATCTCAGAAATGGATAATCTACTGAAAGGCAAAGGAGTAGATGTGAAGCAACGGAAGCCCAAATTAGTGAGCTTGAAGAGAAATCTCTCAATACTAGTAGAACAGAAAGCAATAAATACAGAGAAAATTATTGAAAGAAAACTTTCCTAATGTCAGGAAAGATGAGAAGATAAGCATACAAGAAACTGAACGAACCCCAAACATGATAGATTCCCAAAAGAAAATCACCAAGACAAACTTTCCAAAACTAATGGCAAGGAAAGAATCCCGAGAGATGTTCAGAAAAAATGAAGTTACCTTGTAAAGGAGAACCAGTAAGATTAAGCCCTGATTTCTTATCAGAAACCATACAGGCAAGAAGGCAAAGGGATGACATATATAAAAAACTGAAAGAAAGATTGCCAAACAAGAATCATACACCCATCAAGGCAGTCCATCAAATACAAGGACAAAATCTGTAATAACCAGACCAATTAAAAAAAAAAAAAAAAAGTGAACGGTGTTCTTCGGATTAAAAGAAGCAGACAGAAACCTGAGATTACAATACATAACAACACCCAGAAATCGATCCAGATTTATTTTTGTTAAAATTGCCATTGAACCGGTTCTGACTCATAGCGACACTGTACAGGGTTTCCAAGGAGCAGTTGGTTGGTCTGAACTGCCCATCTTGTGATTCACGGTCCAGTGCCTATCCTATACAATGCACCACATAAGTATTTAAAGTAAAACTAACTTACAAGACTGAAAATAGGAAACCAGAGATAAATTTTTCATGAAGTCAACTACAAAGCAAAAAAAGGGAATGGTGTAGATCCAGAATTTCCAAATGGCAAGGAAGTCAAGTAGATTTCAAAATAAAACAGATGGTTTTAAACGGAGGGGGGGGGGGGGGGATTAGTAAATCACAGGGTAACCTTAAAGAAAAATACACTTGCACATCAACATAAAAAAGGAAAATCAGAAAGACTTAGCAAATATTAACATAACAAACAAAATGAACTCAACATAGAAAATTAAGTGGAACAAAGAATCTAGCAGCACCACAAAAACACAGAATTCCTAACTATTGACAATTACACTGAATGCAGAGACATAAAGAGCAGGATGAGAAAACTGATGCTTCAGTATGCAGTCTCTAAGACACATTAAAATGATGGAGACTGCTTAAAATGCCCATCAACAGAAGAATGGTTAAACTTTGGTACATACACAAAACGGACTATAACAAAACATTGAAGAAAAATGATTAATCTGTGAAACACCTCCCAACATAGTTGAACCTGGAGGACATCATGCTGAGTGAAATTAGTCAATCACAAAAGGAAGACATTGTATGAGATAAATATTGCAAAAAGTTAGAAGGTTTCTTGATAAAAAGGTATCTGATATGGTTATGGGGAGAGGGTTACTTTTTCATGGGCTTGAGGGTAAACACATGCTGACATGGGTGACAGGGCAGGCAATGTACAAGAAGGAGGTTAGCAGAGGAAAAAGAGGAAGGTAGTAGGAGACACAGGGAGGGATGTACTAGTTAAAGTGAATAGAGGTGAATGCTGTTAACTGTTGATACTTGGAGGGGATTGCAACTATGTAGTAAGCCAAAGTGTATGTACAGCTTGTTGAACGTAAAATTGTTGATGTGCTCTGTAAACCTTCAATGAATTCACACACACAAAAAAAAAACTTAAAAAAAAATAAACAAACATCAAGTACCTTGATGACTCTTTCACGATCCGTTTTAACTAGCTATCATGAAAATTGCCCCTATTCCATTTCTCACCTGGTGTTATGAGAGCCACCATTAGCTCCCCACATGCAACAAAAAAATACCTCAAACCACCACAAGAATAGCACTACCAAGAACCACCTTCCTTGCCAGGTAGATAATGTATGCAAAAGAGAAAACCTACATGTTCAACCATCTTTTAAAATGATTAAACAGAAAGTATCTAGTCAAAAGGGCAGACTGTTCTAACAAGTTGTGTTAAAGAGTCCATACCTGGCCAAATTGCTGGTGAAGGAGAAGTCTTAAAGAGCTATTTAAATGCTATTGCCACACAAAGGGATTCAATGCCATGGTAAGCTTTAATTGTCCTTTAATATACATAGCCATAAAATGCTGAAAATATTCAAAACATACAGAAAATTATTTAAAGGAATAATACTCTTAAATGGGTATTATGTATCGGTAGACTCCAGATACGCTTCAAGTGCTTAGACAAAAGACACCTCACTTTCCAATAATCATTACAGATAAAAATGATGTCTAGAAATAGTATTATACTTAGAATGACACTGAGGTGTCCTGGTGTGGTGCTATAGGTTAAGCACTGGACTGCTAGGTCGGTTTGTGCGTACAGGCCTAGCTGGTTCCTTCCCTTAGGTTTGAACTGCAAGGTTGATGGTTCAAATCCAGCTACTCCTTGGAAAAACTATATAAAGGGTTGCTATGAGTTGGAACAACTCAACAGCACTTAAGCTCATTTGGCTAAATGTACATTTTAAGAGATGAAAAACACATGCATTGAGGAAAAATTCTACACTGTCATCCCTCTTCAGAATACAAAGTTAAGACAGCAAATTGAAATCAGAAGTTTCTGAAATGTTGCCATATTGTCATTAAGTACATCATTAACTCATTTTATAGTTTCTTTGAACTAGAGCTTTACAGCCACAAGATATCATCCTAAAAATATTTTTAAAATTAAACTAGCAGATAAAACTAGCTGATGGATCAGAAAGTTTTGTTTCTCAAAGTATTTTGATTATAGCTGGTGAAAAGACCAGGGACTGTGAGTCAGGTGACCCAGGGCTCTGTATAGCAGAGTGGAGTGTTTAAGCTTTGGCAAAGTTACTATAGATCTCTTCAATAAACTGAGTTTCCTCAACTATAAAACGAAAAGCAAATGATCTCACATTTGAATAACAATGTACAATATTCAGAGTGTGCATTACAAGAACCATGATAGATGATAGCACTGCCATTTCCAGCTTTACATTTCTTAGAACTGTTGGAGAGCTCACATGAGACACTGCACATGAAAAGACTATAAAACCTGCAAAACAACAATACAACTGCAAGATATGAGCATGAATCTCCAAATTCCTCGTTGTTCTGGGAGAGACTGAAATATGAAAATCACAATGGCTTGAGTGAATCAAATAAACTATTTGCAGGAAATAAAAGGTTTCTCTAAAGGCTGACAATAAAAATGAAAATGCACCTTTTTTCCCCCAAAAACATGTTAATAATGTTTTGTTTTTAAAAAAGGTCAAAGAAAATTATCTTTGGGTATTAACCATAATATTGACAGTGATTGGCTTAAGGGGACTGGAACACCGGCGATTTTGATCTTTTTTTGTGTTTATCTGCGTTTTCTAAACATTTTGTTAATCAAAATTAAAAATAAGGCAAAGCAATTATCAGTAACAAGCACGTGCGTTAAAAAACTCCCAATTTAACAGTGACAACTCCCAGGAATGAATCCACGGGGATTTCAAGGACACCACAAGAAAGCCAGGAAAAACCGGTGTAATTGCCCCCCGCGCAAAGTGACAGCCACGACCAACCCTTTTTGACTACACAACTCTGGGGGCAAGGTTAGCAGCTCTAGTCTTGTTTGGCAAATCCTGGGTCTAAATTTTCCTCTTGCACCTCCCAGACACCGAAAACGAAGTCGGAGAGCCTTGGGCGGCAGGCATCCATCATGCATGTATGGGGGATGGGGAGGACGCCTGGAACCCGGGGCTGAAATGGTGCCTCTGCCCCCATTCCGTGCTAGGCGAGGACAAGGACCCAGGAGTTTGTGCCCGTTCGCTCCGCCTAAACGCTCCCAAACGGGATTTAGGGGGTGCTCTCCCAGCCCGGCAAACCCAAGCCTCCATCTTACAAGGTTTCTTGGCATCTTTGATCTTCATGGTGTCCGGCGGAGAGGCGAGGCTCAGCTTCGGGTACTGTGAGCGGCAGGCAGTAGCGGCGGCTCCGGAGGTGGCAGGGCCGCGTGTACAGGCCCGGCTGGTTCGTTCCCTCAGGTCAGGAGGGGCCTGCCGGGGAGGGGGCGGCGACGCCCGACCCGGGGTACAGCCTCTCGCCCCAGCGAGTGGCGACCGGGACCAAGCGAGCTGGGGAAGGCCGCCGGTCTATTCGCTCCGGGGCCCCCCCGCAGCTGCTCCAAACAAAAGGCCCCGGCGCCCGGAGCCACCGCCGCCGCCGCCGCCGCCCTGAGAAGTAGTCCGCCCAGGCCGAGAGCCCACGTGACCAGAGCACCCCCTTGCTCAGATCACGGACGACTAATGGGGATTGTAGTTCTCCGAGTTGTGAGCGCCCGTTCTCAGACTGCAGCTGTATATAAGGACTCCAATACCCAGGATGCATTGCGGTTCCTCGCTAGCGGCTCCTCGCTAGCGGCCCCTCCGTTTCCTGAGATCGCCTCAGAGTGGTCCCAGAGAGAAGTAGGCGGGGCCTTAATCACGCCAGCGAGACGGCGACCAGTGGGGCTGAGGTGGGCGGGCTGGGGAAGTCAAGAGCTTAGACCTCTCCAGCGGGCCTGAAGAGAAGGGGTAGGGAACTATTTGCAGGTTCTGTGGTGGCTGTTCTGTCAGTCACAGACTGCCTGAGGCAGAAAAGCTGCCTATTTCCTTTGTAGGAAAGCGCTACAGTTAGGGCTCTAGAGCCGTCCTTTTGCATAGACATTTAAGTACATTGTGAATTAAAAGACAATCGCAAAAGAACCCCTTACCTTAATAGAGATGACCGAACTGTTAGGGTTAGCATGCTGCTGAACATAACAAGAATGATAAGGATAGAAATGATGGTGATTATGTACCGTGCGGTCGGTTCCGACCCACAGCGACCCTCCGAGGAGCGGCTGGTGGCTTTGAACCACCGACCTCGCAGCGCCACACCAGAACTAGGTAATGTTGAATGCCATGTGGCAAGAACTCTGCTAAGCACTTTTCGTAAGTTGTTTGATTCTCCAACTCTGAGAGCCCTGTAGAAATAATGTTCACTTTATTATAACTTACTTTGAAGATGGAGCATGTGTAAGAGGTGGTACTGGGAAGTGTGCGAACAGAGCTGCCTGAAAGCTAAACCTTAAATCCATTCTAGGCTTAAGTCTTGACATGAGTCTAGAATCCATGTTGAATTCTCCCCCACCCACCCCAGGTTGAATTCTTTGTTGTTAAATGCCGCCAAGTTGGCCGAGTCATAAACCCTGTATAGGGTTTCCGATGAGGAGCAGCTGTTGAGTTTGAACCTGCAACCTTGCAGTTCAAAACTACCTTCAGGCTGAGTGCTTACCCTACGCTGCCACAGCAGGACTAATTCTTAGCATTCGCTTTCCTGATGGCAGTTTCTCTGTCCTTGATGGGAACCTACCCATACCCTAAAGGCGACAGTCCTCTGCCCCAGGCCTGACAAGGACAGGATATCACAGTCTATTTCCAGATGGTCTTTTCCTTGTGCTCAAATAGATACAAGGTGTGATAACTTATACCCTGGGGTCTTGGTATAAGCTATCACACCTTGAAATCTTTATGTTGTTGTTGTTAAGTGCCTGGAGTTCATTCTAATACTCAGCCAGTTTGTATAGGGTTTCTCAGGAGCCTGGTGGGTCTGAATCAGCTACCTTTCAGTGCTGACTCATGGAGATCCTGAATAGGGTTTCCCAGGAGTGGCTGGACCTTGCATCCCAGTGCATTAATCCGCAGTACCATACTAAGACTCCACCTTGCCGTTAGCAGTCTACCAACACTAAAGTACCACACGAGAACTCCAGAATTCTTTATGATGTTGCTGCTGTTGTTCAGTGTTGTTCAGTGCTGTCGAGTCAGTTCCAACTCATAGCAACCCTGTATAGAGTTTCCAAGGAATGTGTGTTAAATTTGAATCGCTAATCTTGTGGTTCAAACCAACCTTATGGTCCAGATCTTATTTTACAGTGCCACACCATCCTGGTGTCCAAAGAGCACTCTGGCTGCACTTCTTCCAACACAGATCTATTGGTTCTTTTGGCAGCTCATGGCACTTTCAACTTTGTCCTCCAACACCATAACTCAAAAGCATCAATTCTTCTACAGTCTTCACATGTATATGAGGTTATTGAAAATACCATGGCTTGGGTCAGGGGCACCTTAGTCCTCAAGCTGACATCTTTGCTCTTCAATACTTTAAAAAGTTCTTGTGCAGCAGATTTGCCTAATGCAATACGTCATCTGATCTCTTGACTGCTGCTTCCATGAGTGTTGATAGTTAATCTGAGAAGAATGAAGTCCTTGACAATGTCAATCTTTTCTCCTTTGATAAGAATGTTGTTTATTGATCCCAGTGGTGAGGATTTTTGTTTTCTTGACATTGAGATGTAATCCATACCAAAGGCTGTGCTCTTTGATCTTCATCAGTAAATGTTTTAAGTCCTCTTCACTTTCAGCAAGCAAGGTTGTGTCATCTGCATATCACAGGTTGTTAAAGAATCTTCCTCCAATCTTGATGCTATGTTCTTCTTCTTATAACCCAGCTTCTCGAATTATTTGCTCAGCATAAAGGAGCTCTGGTAGCGTAGTGGTTACGAATCGGGCTGCGAATCTTAAGGTCAGTGGTTCGAAACTACCAGCTGCTCCGCGGGAGAAAGATGAGGCTTTCTACTCCCGTAAAGATTTACAGCCTCGGAAACCCTATACAGGGTCGCTATGGGTCGGAACCGACTCGATGGCACATAACAACAACAACAACAGGTTGAATAAGCATGGTGAAAGAATGCAACCCTGTCGCACACCTTTCTTAATTTTAAACCATTCAGTGTTCCCATGTTCTGTTCGAACAACTGCTTCTTGATTCATGTACAGGCTCCTCATGAACACAATTAAGTATTCTGGAATCCTCATTCTTTACAATATTGTCCATAGTTTGTCATGATCCACACAATCGAAGGTCTTTGCATAGTTAATAAAGCACAGGCAAGCATCTTTCTGGTAAAACAGATTAAAGTTGTTAAAGACTTCATTTTTCTTGGATCAACCATCAACATTCATGAAAGCAGCAGTCAAGAAATCAAATGATGTATTACATTAGGCAAATCTGCTGCACAAGACCCCTTTAAAGAGTTCAAGAGCAAAGATGTCAGTGTGAGGACTAAGGTGCTCCTGACCCAACACATGATATCTTCAATAACCTCTCATGCATGTGAAAGTTGGACAGTGAATAAGGAAGAGCATAGAAGAATTGATGCATTTGAGTTATGATGTTGGAGGAGAATATTGAAAGTGCCATGGGCTGCCATAAGAACAAACAAATCTGTATTGGCAGAAGTACAGCCAGAATACTCCTAAGAAGCTAGGATGGCTAGACTTCATCTCTCATACTTTGGACATATTGTCTGAAGGGACCAGTCCCTGGACAAGGACATCATGCTTCATAAAGTAGAGGGTCAGTGAAAAAGAGGGCGACCTCAATGAGATGGACTGGCACAGTGGCACAGCAATAGGCTCAGCTGTAGCAACAATTGTGAGGTTAGCACAGGATCAGGTGATGTTTTGTTCTGTTGTACATAAGGTCGCTATGAGTCGGTGCTGACTGGATGGCTGAAAAACCTGCCCTGCTACTGTCCAGTGAACTAAACTGAAGGCCATGTACCTTTAATCAGCTATGTAACCCCATTTATGTGTTATCCACCTATCCCTGTCTAATCCATGCTTATAGAAAGCCTACCGTTTTTTCTCCTGATTGTCTTTTAGTCAATTATGATTTAATTTTGTAACTTTTAGTTCCATTTCTGATTGTACAAAAATGTGTTTTTCTCATTGTCAGGCACAGTGGCCATTTTTACTCTGTGAATTTGAATGTTTTTTTGATCTAGGCCATCTCTAACCCTGTGGGTTAGACACTGAGCCGCTAATTGCAAAGCTGGAGATTCAAACCCACCAAACACTCCTCCCGAGAAAGATGAGGTTGTCTGCTCCCACAAAGATTTACAGTCTCAGAAACCCTATATGGGGTCATTAGGCATCGGAATCAACTCAGCGGCAGTGGGTTTGGTTTGGTTTTGATACTTTTACTTTAAGCAGACTCCTTGATGTTTCTCTAGGACACACGGAACCTGAGAGGTTAAATCACCTGATAAGCACAAGTTCCTTCTTGCTGTTTCATGTTGTTCTCTGGGGCCTTTTTGCCCAGTTCCCCCCTCTCTTGCTGCCTTTGTTCCAAAGGGGAAACTGACTTTTCCAAAAGGGAGAAGAGAGTGAGATGGTCCAATTCTCAGAGATAAGCCTGGACACTCATTCTGAAAAGCCTCTTAGCCTTATGTAGAATGGGAAGGGATGATGTTGGACATCTCCTGCCCTCCCCTTGGCTCCTCTCTCCCCAGCTAGGTGGTCAGCAATTCAGTGACTGGTAAAGAATGATTTGAAAGCTAGCAGTAACCAACAGTTTGCATTGGATAAAAAAGCCTCTTTAGAAATCCTCATTTCTTTCCTTTTCTTTGTGGAAGATAAGGCTAGGGATGTGAAGACGAACAGGAAAGGGTACAAACTACGATTATGGAGTACTTACTATGAGCTGTAAGTTACTTTACTTTTTAATAAAAAATTCAATACTCTTAGTGACCCTTTGGAATATTATTAAGAACTCAAACTTAAATTCAAATCTTGGTCCCATAACTTGGTAATAAACTTGAACAAATGACTTCTCTCTGAACCTTGTTGGAAATAAGCACTTGACCACAAGGTCAGTTTAATCCACAAGGTCGGTGGTTCAAACTCACCAGCAGCTCCTAGGAAACCCTATGCAGAGTCGCTATGAGTCAAAACCGACTCGATGGCACTTAACAACAGTCTTAAGTGTAGCACCATAGGATAAGCACTGGACCACAAGGTCAGTTTGAACTGCAGGGTCAGTAGTTCAAGCTTGCCAGCTGCTCCTCAGAATCCCTTAACAGGGTCTCTGTGAGTCCGACCTGACTTGGAGGCACTTAACAACAACAACAACAACGCATTTCATAGAGGGAGGCTGGTGGCTAATACAATAAGCACTGGACTACAAACTACAAGTATCACAGTTCAAACCCACCAGTTGCTTCATGGGAAAAAGAGGAGGCTTTCTGCCCCCGGCAAAGACTTAAAGCCTCAGAAACCCTATACAGGGTCACTATGAGTCAGAACTTATTCAACACCACTTAACAACAACATTTCATAGATGGATATGGGAATTAAATGAAAGAGAGTGTTCTCAAAGTGCTAAACACATTGCCTGACATATGGGTAATGATTAGCTATTGTGTGTTGTTAGCTAATGTTGAGTTAGCCTCTGACTGACTCATGGTGAACCCATGCACATTGGTATGTAATCAACCTGGTACTGTGCTGTCTATATGAGTGGTTGCTGATTGGACTATTGTGAGTCATGGTTGATTTTTTTTTTTTTTTTAGCTCTGGTAGCGTAGTGGTTACGAATCGGGCTGCGAACCTTAAGGTCAGCGGTTCGAAACTACTAGCCGCTCCGCGGGAGAAAGATGAGGCTTTCTACTCCCGTAAAGATTTACACCCTCGGAAACCCTGTACAGGGTCGCTATGGGTCAGAACCGACTCGACGGCACTTAACAACAACAACAATTGTGAATTGAATGATAGTTTACATGGGAGAGCATCAGCTTTACATTCATTCTGTCGTATTTCATTTCATTGCAATGATTACAATCCCCTCCATGCATCATTCAACAGCATTTGCTTCCAAGCCCTGTTTGTTGTGTTTTTTTTTTTTTTTTGGATGTATACTGAAGCACTCAGGAATATATATCCATTCAAACAACCAAAGGGTATACCCTGCACACCAGCCCTCCCGGCCACCAGCACGCATCCTCTCTCCCTCCTTGAGTCTAGAATCCCTAGCCGCTCCGTCTCTCTACGTCATCTTCTCTGGTGTCACTACTTCTCTGTGGATAGAGACCCACACTCTGCTCTTCTCCCTTGATGGTCCTAGGGTCCTCTGTTCCTAGGCTGCAAGATAAACCTCTCCCCTCCTTTTGTTACAAAACATCTGCCTTTACATTTGCAACATTCACAATCAGTCCTGATAGCAATGATTCACTATTGAATCATGGTTGATTTTTGAAAGCAGATAACTAGGCCTTTCTTCCTAGTCTGTTTTAGTCTGTAAGCTCTGCTGAAACCTGTTCAACATCATAGCAACACAAAAACTACCAGTGACAGATGACAGTTGGCTGCACATGAGGGATATTTGCCATGACCCAAACCCAGGTCTCCTGCAGTAGTGAGAATTCTACTATTGACTTCCAGTGATCAGTAAGTGCTGGTTGTGTTGAATAATGGCTAGGGATGTGAAGATGGACTTGGCTCTATAGGATAAACACTAAACTGAACCACAAGGTCAGTGGCGATTCAAACCCACCAGCTGCTCTGCAGGAGAAAGATGAAGCTTTCTATTCCTGCAAAGATTTACAGCCTCGGAAACCCTATAAAGGGTTGCTATGAGTCAGAATTGACTCAAAGGCCCTATTCATTATTGTTATTGACAGTTCAAAGAAAAGCAGAAAGGCTAAGTATACAGAGTGTTTGCCCAAGGTAAAATCATATGGGTGTGGACACCAGTTCGGATTAGTGTCTTGTTTTCTTACCTTTTATTTTGATTCCAGGTTCCATGCTTGCTGTGTATAAATGTTTTCATTTATATATTTTATTGAAACATTTTTCTGAGCTTTTAGACATGTTACCTGCAACTCAGAACCTGAGCGTCAGACCTACCATTCTCTTCCTCACTCCATCTCACACAGGACCCTACATATTCTAGAATGGTTCTGCTTTCCTATGGTTTTATTGTATGAGAGGCACGGTTTCTGATTTGACATGGCTTCTATCTCTAATATGAGTCACTCATTGGTTCTGCAAGTCTCCTGTGCCTACTCTCTTCTTTCCCAACATATCTCTTTTTTTTTTCTGCCTCTCCTTGAATGTCAGCTTGGAAGCCAAAGGGGAAGTGATACACATGCTTTGTGACAATGTGGCCATCATCTGAGAGGAAGGAGAGCTAAAAATGAGAGCTGTAACATTTTGGGAGAATTTGGGACAAGGGCTCTTGCTAGTTTCTGGAGCCACAATGATGCGTGTAACCATGAATGCCACTTAGTTTGAAGGTTAGGGTTACCCTTGTAATGTTACCAGAGTAATCTATTCATTGTTGATAGTTGTATGTGGGAAGTCTAGTTGTAGGTCAGCCACAAATTGCTGTGTGACTTTGGGCAAGTCCTTTCTCCTCTTTGGGGCTCAAATTATTGTTCTTGTGAGTTGCCTTTGAGTTGATTCTGACTCAAGGGTAACCCCGTCATTTATGCAGAGTAGAACAGCTTCCTAGGGTTTTTAAATCTTTCAGGCACCTATTCTCCAGGCCTGTTCTCCAACGTGCCTCTAGGTAGGTGTAAACCGCCAACGTGTATGATTAATAGTCAAGTACTAACTATTTGTATTACCCATGGCCTCAAATTACTAACCTATAAAATGAGATTGTTGCCTAAGATTTCTTCCATCTCTGCTTTTTGAAGTTTCCTAAAATTTGACTCCTTTTGGAGGAGTACTCAGAGATGTGTTCAACAGTGTTTTTTCCCTCAAGTTTTCCTTGTTGTTGTTCAGTGCAGTCAAGTCAGTTCAAACTCAGTGACTATGTATAGGGCTTCTGAGGAGCAACTGGTGGGTTTGAACTGCTGACCCTGTGGTTAACAGTCCAGTACCTATTCTACAGCACCACACCAGGACTCCAAGTTTTCCTTGTTGTTGTTAAGTGCCATCGAGTTGATTCCAACTCAGAGCAACCATATCTAGGGTTTCTGAGGAGAAACTGGTGAGTTTGAACTGCCATTTTTGTGGTTCAAACTGACCTTGCAGTCCAGTGCTTATTCTATGGCACCACACCAGGACTCCAGATTTTCCTTAGTGACACTGAAACTAACAGGTCATCCGGCTTCAGTTCCTGGCCAGGGTTTGTTTAGTAGCCCCCGTTGACTCTCAGCCTCAACCCTCCCAGTCTAGCACTGTGTAGTTCTTTGCATTTTTTTTCTTTTCTAACATGTCCTCAGAACCATTCCTGGCATAGACAGTAAGGAAGCTGGGAAGAGCATCTAGAGGGGTTAACAGACTGTCATCTTATCTCAATATTGATTATCTACCAAAGACAATAAGGAGCTCTGGTAGCGTAGTGGTTACAAATTGGGCTGTGAACCGCAAGGTCAGCAGTTCAAAACTACCAGCTGTTGCACGGGAGAAAGATGAGGCTTTCTGCTCCCGTAAAGATTTACAGCCTCAGAAACCCTGTACAGAGTCGCTATGAGTCGGAACCAACTCCACGGCACATAACCACCACCACCACCAAAGACAATAAATACACCTATCCTGCAAAATGATAGAAGACCTGATATCCTCATTTTGCTGTTACTTAATGCATTTCCATGAAGACAAGTGGTGGATCGTACCTAATGATGACTATGAGGTTTCCTGGTGTAAAGTTGTTGTTGATAAGTGCTATCGAGTCAGTTTCCACTTATAGTGACCCTGTATAGGGTTTCTGAAGCTGAAAATTTTTGTGGAAGCAGAAAACCTCATATTTTTCTCACAGAACAGCTAGTGGGCTCAAACCACTGACCTTGTGGTTCGCCATCCCATGCATATGCACAGCCTTCAAACACAGACCAAGGTTGCAACAAGGGCTTCTATCTCTAATTAGATGGTCCCTGTTATAGATTGAATTATGTTCTCCCAAAATGTGTGTTGTAAATTCTAACTTCTATGTCTGTGATTGGACTCCGGGTGTGGCACAGTGAAAAAAGCATTGGACTACAAATCACAAGGCATTTAACAACAACTGGACTTTTCGTTCAGCAGCTGAGCATTTAACCAGTGGGCCCCCAGGAATTCTTCCAGAAATTCATGTTTATTGAGCTCCAAGGATATGCCAGGCATTGTACTAGGAAACAGGTGAAGGTGGTGAATCTGACCAAGTCCCTGTCACCTGGAGCTTTCATTTCATAGGGGAAATAGACAATAAACAAGGAGACAGATCATTGCTTGTTGTTAGGTTCCGTCAAGTCGGCTCCAACTCATAGCAACCTTATGCGCAATAGAACGAAACACTGCCCGGTCTTGTGCCAACCTCACAGCTGTTGCTATACTTGAGCCCATTGCTGCTGCCACTGCACAAATCCATCTCATTGGAGGTCTTCCTCTCTTTCTCTGACTCTCCACTTTACCAAGTATGATGTCCTTATCCAGGGACTGGTCCCTTCTGACAATATATCCAAAGTGTGAGAGAGGAGGTGGATAGGGGAGTGAAAGGAAGGCATGCAGGAAGTCATCCTGGCTTCTAAGGAGCACTCTGCTTGTACTTCTTCCAACACAGATTTGTTTATTCTTTTGGCGGTCCATGGTACTTGTAATATTCTCCTCCAACACCATAACTCAAATGTACCAATTCTTTTACAGTCTTCCTTATTCATAATCTAACTTTCACATGGCTTGGGTCAGGTGCACCTTAGTCCTCAGACTGACATCTTTGCTCACTTGAACACTTTACAGAGGTCTTGTGCAGCAGATTTGCTTAATGCAATACATGGTTTGAATTCTTGACTGCTGCTTCCATGAGTCCTGATTGTGGATTCAAGCAAAATGAAGTCCTTGACAACTTTCAATCTTTTCTCCATTTATCTCAGTGTTATTTATTGGTCCAACCGTTAGGATTTTTGTTTGCTTTACAATGAGGTACAATGATACCGAAGGCTGTGGCCTTTGATCAGACAGATTAATAACATGATTTTGGCTAGTGTAAGTGCTATGAAGATACGGAAGCAGGACGGAGGCGATCGAGAGTGACCAGGACTGTTTGAGACATAGTGGTTGTTGAGGATGAATTAGAGGAGGTGGATAGGGGAGTGAAAGGGAGGCATGCAGGATAGCTTTCAGGGTTTAGGCTTGAACTATGGGCCATATGATGATGCCATGTACTAAGAGGGGGGACATGGAAGATAAATAAATGGAAAATCAAGGGTTCCACTTGATCTTATTGATCCTCCAGAGCCACTCCTCTCCTCAGATGCAATCCATGTTTTGTAGCAGGTACCTGCTTGTTTCCACAGTTGACAATTTGCATCTCAAAGGTCCCCAGCTTGGTGTTACACACTTCAGCTCTCTCCAGGAATGAGTTCTTCTGGTCATTTCCTTAAGGAAATACAGAAGAGGCTCTGTCTGGAGCTCTGCTTGGCCTGCTTATACCCGCATCGCCTCGTGGCATTTCAACCTCAACAAGTCCAAACCAGAACTCATTATCCTCCCACCCCCTCTTTTCTCGCCTGCTCATTTCCCTAAAGGCCCCATCAAGCTGGTGCTACCACACCACCCACTCATCCAAGCCAGAAAGTTGGGAGTCATCCTGGACTCTCCCTCTCCCCTCATAGCTCATTCCAACCAGTTCCCAAGTCCTCTTGCTGTTATTTTTCTGTTTGTTCTTTCCCATCCTGAGCTCCAGCCTCCACATCTCTCATTTATTCTCTCAGACTCTCCCTGCCTCGGGGCTATCTTAATCTGATGCACCTTCCTACTAATGCCAGAGTGAGTTTTCTCAAAAGCAAAGTGCACTATCACTTCCAAGGTTTAGAATCATGTCTTCAGGATAAAATCCAAGTTTCTTAACTTGGGATGTAAGGTCTACCATCATTGACCACTGTATGTATACCAGCTGCAATTGCTTCCTTTTGTTATGTACTCAGATAAGACAAAAACTGACTGTATGCTACTGCCTTATACCATGATACCTGATCTGTTTTGCTTGTTGATGAGTTCTGATTGAACACCTATTCATACCTTAAAACCTAGCCCAGAAATCCCCTCCACCTTTGCTATTCACTGCACAATAACACAGTGATCCATTTACTTGCTTGTTTCACTTGATACCAGATGAGCTCCAGCAAGGTTGAGATTGTGATTTACTTGGCTGGATATCCCCAAGCCTAGCACAGGGTCAGACCCAGAATGGGGTGCTCACAAATAATTAAGTGGAATGGGTTTGGGTTCAAGCCAGACCTTTAAACTCGATTTGGAAACTCATTGTTATAGAAACTTTTAGAAACCAATAATTAATGACAATAAAGGCAGTTTAGCTTCTGCCTGGAGTTAATCACTGGACTTTATTGAGTGACACTGAGAAGTATATAGCCTGCAAGCACTTTTTAAAATTTTAGATTACATTTTAAATCAGGGGCAGCTCTTCCTAGGCCTGAGACACCTATCGGAATGTATTTACTAAGGCTTTGACCAGGTTGAAGCATTCAAAAACTAGGCACTGTAATCAGGCAGATTTACTGGTTTTCAATCCCTGATTGGTGGCACAACTTTAGAGATGTAGCTTTCTGCCTTTGTTATCTACTGCTATCATAACAGAAATTCCACAAGTGGGTGGTTTTAAAGAACAGAAATTTATTTTCTCACAGATCTGGAAGTGAAAAGCTAAAGTCAGAGTCATGGCTATCAATTCCTTTTTCTCTTAGTTTTTCTTGGTTCCTTGGTTTGGAGACAATCCTCACATGTTACTAGCTTTCTTCTGTGTGTGAGTGTGTTTCTGTGTCTAATCTGCTCTTTTATAACTCAAAAATGATTAGATATAAAACCCATCCTACTTAGCTATAGTCTAATGAACATTAACAACAACAAAAAAGCCCATTTCTAAACAGGATTACAACTAACAGATATACCAGTTAGGATTCTAACAGACATTTTTGTTGTTGTTGGTAAGTGCCATCGAGTAGGTTTTTACTCATAGCGACGCAGTACAGGGTTTCCAAGGCTGGTGAGTTTGAACAGCCTACCTTGTGTTCACACCAACCTTGCGGTCCTGTACTTATCCTACAGTGCCATACCAGGACTCCAACACATCTTTTTTTGTTATTGTTGTTAAGTGCCATCAGTCGGTTCCAAATCATAGCGACTCTGCATAGGATATCTGAAGAGCAGCTGGTGAACTTGAACCGCCGACCTTATGGTTCAAACCCACCTTGCAGTCCAGTGCATTAACCTGCAGAGCCACAGACATCTTTTAGGAAGACACAGTTTAATCCATAACACTTTCTGTGTCTTGGTTTCTTCATCTGTAAGATGATGACAAAAATGGCTCCCCATGCTTTTGAGCCTTTGTGAAAATGAAACGACTTCCTGTATGTAAAGTCCTTATAAGGAGCCCTGATGGCATTGTAGGATAAGCACTAGGCTGCTAACCACAAGGTTAAAACCTACCAGTCACTCTGTAGGAGAAAGATGAAGCTTTCTGCTCTTGTAAAGATTTACACCTACACATGGTCACTATAAGTTGGAACCACCACTGTGGTCAGTCAGTCTGTCATACTGTGGTGGCTTGTGTGTTCCTGTGATGCTGGAACCTATGCCACTGGTATTTTAAATGCCAGCAGGGTTACCCATGGTGGACAGGTTTGAGTAGAACTTCCAGACTAAGAGAGAATAGAAAGAAGAGGCAAACCACTTCTTAAGAGTTGTTGTTGTTAAGTGCCATCAGGTCACTTCTGACTCATAACAACACTGTATAGGGGTTCCAAGGAGTGGCTGGTAGGTTTGAACTGCCAACCTTGTGGTTAGTAGTCCAGTGCTTATCCTACAGCACCAATAAAACCTTTATGAATAGCAGAGAAACACTGATATAGTGTCAGAAGATGAGTCCCCTCAAGTTGGAAGGCACTCAAAATACAACCTTGAAGGGAACTGTACATAGACCAAGAGTCAGTCATTAGAGTAAAACAAGGAGATACTGAATGTTTTAAAATCAGGTAAGATGTGTGTCAGGGTTGTATCCTTTCACTGTACTTATTAAATCTGTAGGCTTAACAAATAATCCTAGAAATTGGATTATATGAAGAAAAATGTGACATCAAGATTTGAGGAAGACTCATTAATAACGTGTGATATGCAGATGATACAACCTTGCTTGCTGAAAGCAAAGAGGACTGACGAATATAAAAGACTACAGCCTTCAGTATGGGTTGTACCTCAATGTAAAGAAAGCAAAAATTCTTATAACTGGAGAAATATGATAAATGGAGAAAAGATTGAAGTTGTCAAAGACTTCATTTTGCTTGGATCCACAATCAATATACATGGAAGCAGTAGTCTAGAAATCAACTATGTGTTGCAGTAGGCAAATCTACTACAAAAGACTCCTTTAAAGTGTTCAAGAGCAAAGATATCAGTTTGAAGACTAAGATGCGCTTGACCCAAGCCATGGTATTTTCAGTAGCCTCATATGCATGTGAAAATTGGACAACACATAAGGAAGATCAGAGACGAATCTATGCATATGATTTATAGTGTTGGTGAAGAATATTAAAAATGCCATGGATTGAATCTTGAGTCCCATCTAGAACCTTATGAGGTGAGACATTCTCCACTAGAAAGGACAAGCAGACTGGAACAGCTACAGTGACAGAAGATACATCTTCATGATGAACCTGACCTGTACTCAGAGTGGTAGTTATTCTAAATACCAACAGAGAGGGAAAGAGTCTTCAAATCAAGTATCAATGCTATCCGCTCTGTGCACAGGGTAGATAGGGACAGGCAACATAAGACATTGGCTACCTAAAATGAGGGGGCAATAAAGGCACGAAGTGACTGGCTTACAAGATTTCAAGAGGGAGTTTAGTTTAAAAGTATGGGGGGAAAAAGAGTCCCTACTGAATAGCTGTCATCTTGTCTAGATGGGTCTGGTGAAAAGAGATGGGGGTAAGAGTCATAAGATTCAATAGTGAATAATTGTTATCATGACTAATCGCGACTGTCACACTTGTAAAGGTAAAAGTTTTGTAACAAAAAAAGGGGAGTAGTTAATCTTACAGTCCAGAAACAGAGGACCCTAGGACCATCAAGAGAGGAACGCACAAGTAGAATGAGGGACCTTATCCAGAGAAGCAGCAGCACCAGCGATGGAGGCAGAGGTGGGGGCATGGAGA
>NW_006408589.1:12038498-12041336 GCF_000296735.1 Chrysochloris asiatica | reverse complement strand
AAGCAATGCATTATTAAAAAAGAAGTACAAAGTAGGAGGCCTTTCACTTCTTGTTCTCAAAGCCTACTACCAGCCTGGTATTGGTACATGAAAGACACATTGATGGATGGAACAGAATTGAGAAACGAGAAGTAATGTCAGTTGATCTTTGACAAAGGGCCAAAAAGCATTAAATGTGGAAGAGATAATCTCTTCAACAAATGGTACTAGCAAAATTGGCAATTAATTTGCAGAAAAATGAAACAAAATCCATATTTCATACCATATAAAAAAAAATGACCTCCCAATGGATTAGAGACCTAAATGTAAAACCTTGAACTATACAGGTCATCCTGGAGTCTTGGTGTGGTGCTGTAGAATAAGCTCTAGATGACAAGGTCAGTTTGAGCAACTAGTTTGGTGGTTAAAACCCACCAGCCCTTCCTCAGAAACTTTGTACATGGTCACTATGGGTCAGAACCGACTCTATGGCACTTAACAACAATATACAGATCATCAGTGAAAAAATAGGGACAAACTTAGGAGCTCTGATACACAGCATAAATACACTATTGAACATAACTGAAAACACACAAACAGAAGAGAAAATAGATGATTGGGTCCTCCTAAAATTTAGACACTTAACGGTCATCAAAGGATTTCACCAAAAGAGTAAAAGGAGAACCAACATACTGGGAAAAAAATGTTTGGAAATGATATATCAGACAAAGGACTACTATCTGAAATTTCTATAGTACTTTAAGACCTCAATAGGAAGAAGACAAATAATGGACAAAGGATATGAACAGACACTTCACCGAAGAAGACATTGAGGCAGTCAACAAGCATATGAAGAAATGCTAAGCTTCACTAGCCATTTGAGAGATGCAAATCAAAACAACTATGAGATATCATCTTACTCCAGCATAAATAGCAAAATTCCAAAAACCAGAAAACAACAAATGCTAGTGATGGTATGGAGAGAATGGGACATTCACACTACTGATGGGACAGTACATTGGTGCAACCACTGTGGAAAACGATATGGCACTTTCTAAAAAGGTTGGAAATAGAAATACCAGGTGAGTGAGGAATCTCTGTACTTGGTCAAGAATAAGAGCTGTGACTTGACTACACGCAACATGGATGAACGTGGAAGACATTATGTTGAGTGAAATTAGCCAATCACAAAAGGACAAATACTGCATAAGACCACTGTTGTAAATATTAAGAAAATATATTCTTGCTAAATGAAACATTCTATGATGATTACAGGATGGGTGGGTAGGGGGTTGTTGTTGTTATTAAGTACCGTGGCATCGATTCCGACTCATAGTGACCCTGCACAGGGTTTCTGAGGCTATAAATCTTTATGGGAGCAGTATACCTCATCTTTCTCCCACGGAACTGCTGGTAGTTTTGAACTGCTGACCTTGAGGTTGGCAGCCCAACTCGTAACTACTGGGTGGGAGAAGGGAAAAAATAATGAAGTGAATAGAGGTAAGTATTGTTAACTGATGGTACATGGAGTAAATTTCAGTCATAATAACAGGAACTATGTGGTTTATTCAATATAGGACTGATGATCTGTTCTATAAGCCTTTACTCAATTCACAATAAAAATTTAAATGAGAGAAAGTAAATGTTCTACACCCTACTTTGGTGAGTAACAACTGGAGTTTTAAAAGCTTGTGAGTGACTACCTAAGCTACATGTATTGGTTTCTCCCCATCTCGAGCAAAGAACACTGAAGAAAATCAAAGACAGACCATGCAAACTTTAGTTTCCATGACACTGAGACCAGAATAACTAGATGGTGCCCAGTTACCACTGTTAACTGCTCTGAAAGGGATCAAATTGGAAGGTTCAGGATATGTTGTTGTTAGGTGCCATCAAGTCAGTACCAACTCATAGCAACCTTATGCACAGTAGAACAAAACACTGCCCGATCCTGGGCCAACCTCACTATCGTTCCACACTTGAGCTCATTGATGCTGCCATTTTGTCAGTCCATCTTCCTGGGGGTCTTCCTCTTTTTCTCTGACCCTCTACCCACAAACTCCACAAGGAGTTTCCAAGGAGCAGCTGGTGAGCTTGAACCACTAATCTTGTGATTCAAACCGACTTTGCAGTTCAGCACATTAATCCACAGGGCCACATCAGAACTCCAATTTGAGAATAGACGCTGTACAATCAGCACTGGACTGTGAACCTTATGGTCGGAGGTTCAAACCCACCAATTGCTCCTCAGAAACCCTATACAGGGCTGCTATGAGTTGGAACCGACTCAACAGCACATAACAACAACAACAACCACTACTTTGGAGAAGCTGGGAGTAAAAGACAGTTTTATTTTCAAATCCAGGAAACTCTGACTCATTCATTATATGTCCTCTAAATTTTGCCTAAAAACCAAAAAGTTCCTCTTTTAGCCCACCTCTCTGCTCTGCATTTGACTACGGGTAGCTTTGCCGGAAAATCCTCATTAGATGCATTTTCTGTTTTCCACATTATAACAGCGTCACCAAGTTTTCTACCACCTACAAGGGGTACTTTTCCTCCGTTTCAAATTATATTTGCCTTTAAGTCATTGCCAAGATCTTTTAAGCTTTCTTTAAGATGTCCCTCAAGACCCTTCAAGCTCAAACACAAAGATAATGCCATGTGTTTAGGTTTTTGTTACACTAGTAACGTACTTTCAGTATGAACATCTATTTCTGTTACCTATACCTGTACAACACTCTATGTGGCGCTGTGGGTTAATTCGCCAGACTGCAAAGCCGTTTGAACTGCAAGGTCAGCAATTCAAGCTCACCAGCTGCTCCTCGTAAACCCTATACTGGGTCACTATGGGTTGGA
>NW_006408589.1:12033126-12038398 GCF_000296735.1 Chrysochloris asiatica | reverse complement strand
ATGAAACAAGGTATATGATTTGTTGAATGTAAAACTGATGATATGCCCTGTAAACTTTCACTCAATCCACAATAAAAACCTTAAATAAATAAGAAAAAAATGCCATAGACTGTTTGTTGTTGTTATGTGCCGTGGAGTCGGTTCTGACTCATAGCGAGTCCTGTACAGGGTTTCTGAGGCTGTTAATCTTTACGGGAGTAGAACGCCTCATCTTTCTCCCACGGAACTGCTGGTAGTTTCGAACTGCTGACCTTACGGTTTGCAGCCTGATTCGTAACCACTACACTACCAGAGCTCCTTATGGACTGCTAAAAGAACAAATAAATCTGTCTTGGATGAAGTACAACCAGAATGCTCCTTGGTACTGAGCATGGGGAGATTTTGTCTTACATACTTTGGACATGTTATCAAGAGGGACAAGTCCATGGGAAAGGACATCATGCTTGGCAAAGTAGAGCATCAATGAAAAAGAGGAAGACTCCCAAGAAGATGGATTCACACAATGGCTACAACCATGGACTCAAACATGGCAACAACGGTGAGGATGGTGCAGGACCAGGCAGTGTTTTGTTCTGTTGGACATGGGGTGGATATGAGTCAGAAATGACTCTGTGGTGCCTAACAACAATTACAACACAGGAATCTGAATCAACTTGATGGCAATGATTTGGCTTTTAATGCATTACCTAGAAGTGGGAATAAAAGGGTGGCCTTTTATTAGTAGTAACTATTAGCTATTGCATGTGTGCTGATAGTTAAATGTTAGTTCAGCCTAAATATTAGTTCTGTGAGGAAAACTTCTGTACAGCCTCTATCATGCGCCACCAGTCTAGATTATTACTGTTTGTGATAGAGTCGATTCCCACTCATCGTGTCACATGCCCCATGTGACAAAGTAGAACAACTCTTAGGTTATAATCTTTACAGACGTAAATAACCTGGTCTTTTTCCTGCAGTGTTTGAACTGTCAACCTTTTAGTTCCCTGCAGAAGAAGCAAGGAATAAACTAGGTGTCTCATATGAATTCATAGTCCAAAGAATGAAGAAGAGTAACAAGTGCCGCGTAGTGGGCAGAGTCAAGCAAAGCTATTCAAAGTGTAGTCCATAGATGGGGTTGATCCCTAAACTGTTTCTTATTGGCTAATGGAAACAGCACTCAAGAAATCAACAGAATTGGACAAATCTGCTGCAAAAGACCATTGAAAGTGTTAAAAAGCAGAGCTGTCACTTTGAGGACTAAGGTGGACATGACCCAAGCCATGGTATTTTCATTGCCTCATATGCATGTGAAAGCTAGACAAGGAATAAAGAAGTTACTGATAAATGCTGTTGAATTGGTTCAACTCATAGTGACCCTGTCTACAAAAGAAGGAAACACTGCGGGGCGCTACACCATCTACACAATCATTGTTATGTGTGAGTCCATTGTTGCAACTACTTTGTTAATCGATCTCATTGAACTTTCCTCCTTTTTGCTGACCCTTTGCTTTATAAAACATGATGTCCATGTCCAGGGACTGATCCCTGCTGATAACATCTCTACAGTTTGTGAGGTGAAGTCTCATCATCCTGGCTTCTAATGAGCAGTCTGGCTATGCTTCGGAGACACGTTTGTTTGTTCTTCTGGCTATCCATGGCATATTTAGTATTTTATTTGCCAGCATCAGAATTCAAAGGCATCGATTCTTCTTTAGTTTTCCATATTCATTGTTCAGTTCTTACATACAGATGAGACAATTGAAAAGACCATGGCTTGGGCCAGGCACACTTTAATCTTCATGAAAGATTGAATGGCACCTAACAACAACAACATGAGAAATGGAGCTTGCAGCAGACTGTAAATCCACTATATCACTACCCACGTCATTTTTAGCTCAGATGATATTTTCTCATAGCAAGACTGTATCCATGCAGTTAGCATTACCTTGATTTACAATTGATTCAAGTTGTCACTGCCTGACACTTGGACTATTAGCAAATAACCCACTGACCAGTTGCTTTGAACAACACTAAATGTGGTGTTGCTAACCACAAGGTTGGTGATTCAAACCCTTAGAAACATTATTCAGGGTCTCTATATTTTGGATTCGATGTTAGAGCATTTAACAACAATCTAGAGCTTGGGCTTTGGAATTATTCAGATCTAGTTTTACTACTTAGGCAAGCCCACTAAGCTCTGAGCCTTGAATTCCAAATTTGAAAGTGGAGATGCATTCATTCAACAAAAATTTTAAACATATACTTACTATGCCAGACACTGTTCCATGTATTGAGTATATTGCATTGATGATGGCAGATAGGATTCCTGCTTTCATGGGGACAACAGGTAAATAAATGAACTTAACAGTTCATGCTAAATGCTGTTAAGAAAGTAAACAGGACAAAGTGATAGAAAATAACTCTTTAGTAGGTTTGTGGCAGATTGAATGATCAAAGTGAGGCCTTTCTTAAAACGGTTGACTTGAGAAGTTTGAAAAGAAGCCAGCTATGTGAAGAACTCAGGGATAAGTGTTCCAAGCAGCAAAGTGAAGACTTTTGGGGCATGCTGGAGAAATAGGAAGGAAGCCAGTGTAGCTGGAGTGGAGTGAGCTGAGGTCTCAGAGATCAGCAGGAACCAGTTCATGCAAGGCCAGTAAAACACATAGAAGAGTTTGAATTCCATTCCAAAAGCAATGCAAAACCATTGGGAGGTGTTAAACCACATCATAAAGATACTTTAAATCATGTTAAATATTTTGGATCAGTACAAAGGATAACAGGAACCCACCAAAGGATTCTTAAAACCAGGGAGAACCTGTGTGAAAATTGCACTTTAGAAAGTTCACCCTGGCTAAGGTAACGATACGAGTACTAGTGTGGTGCTGCAGAATAATGCACTGGACTGCAAGTTCAGTTTGAACTGCAAAGTTGGTGGTGCAAATGCACCAGCTGCTCCTTGGAAGTCCTATACAGGGTGGCTATGAGTCAGAACTGACTTGACGGCACTTTAACAGCAGTAACAATGGGGTAAGTATAACAGTTTAGGCAGGATTAAAGAAAGACAAGAAACTCGCTTCCTTTGAGATGATTCCATCTCATGGTGACCCCATGTGTTATAGAGTAGAACTGAGTTCTATAAGGTTTTCTTGGCTGTAATCTTTACAGTAACAGGCTAAAGCCTGCTAGGAATTTCTGCTCCAGCCTCATCCAGCCACAGAGCCTATTGCATTTAGCCAGCCTGCTTAATAGAATTCTGAGTGCCGTGTGAGAGTTCCAGAATTGAGGCACTTACTCATATCAGAATATAGCCGAGATCTGAGCACCCATCTTGTTGTTTTTATTGTTACGTATAGTTGAGTGGGTTGATTCATAGCAACCCTGGATAGGGTTTCCAAGGAGTGTCTGGTGAGTTTGAACTGCAGACCTTGCAGTTTAAACCCATCTGTGCTTTATCCTATTTCCCTTGCAACATCAAACCCTTACACAGACTTAAGTACATATAATGGATTGCCCCTGCATGTGCCGAATCCTTAGGCAGACGTAAGTATGTAACAAAGGCTTCATCGCTGCTTCATTTCTGTTTTCCCTCACTTCCCCTTATCAGTGACCAGAAAACTGACGTCTTTAAAGAGGTCTTGTGCAGCAGATTTTTCTAGTGCAGTACATCGTTTAATTTCTTTACTGTTACTTCCATGAGAGTTGATAGTGGATCCAAGCAAAATGAAGTCTTTGACAACTTCAATCTTTTCTCTATTGATCAAATGTTATTTATTGATTCAATGGTGAGGATTTTTGTTTTCTTAATATTAAGGTGTAACCCATACTGGAGGTTGTGGTCTTTAATCTTCATCAGTAAGTATTTAAGTCCTCTTTACTTTCAGCAAGCAAGTTGTTGTCATCTGCATATTACAAGTTGTTAATGAGACTTTCTCCAACTGTGTTGCCACACTCTTCTTCATATAGTACAATTTTTCATATTATTTGCTTAGTGTACAGACTGAATAATAGTGTACAGACTGAATGAGTATGGTGAAAGAATACAACCCTAGTGCATTACTTTCCTAATTTTAAATCATTCAGTTTCCCCTTGTTTGAATGATTGCTTCTTGGACTATGTACAGGTTCCTCATGAGCACAATTAAAGTGTTCTGGTATACTCATTCTCCATAATGTCATACACAGCTTGTCATGATCCACACAGTCGAAAGCCTTTGCATAGTCAATAAAGCAAGGTAACATCTTTCTGGTATTCTCTGCTTTCAGCCAAGATTCACCAGACATTCCCAATGATATTCTTTGTTCCATGTCCTTCTCTGAATCCAGCTTGAACCTCTGGCAACTCTCTGTCAATGTACTCTTACATTCAGTTTTGAATTATCTTTAGCAAAATTTTACTTGCATGTGATAGTAATGGTATTGTCCTAAGATTTCCATATTCCATTGGGTAATCGCTCTTTGAATGGGCAGAAATATGGATCGCTTCCAATTAGTTGAGCAGTTAGCCAATTTCTTGGCATAGATAATTGAGTACCTCCAGTGCTGCATCCATTTGTTGAAAGATTTTAATTTGTATTCCATCACTTCCCAGAACTTTGCTCTTTACCAATGCCTTCAGTGCACCATGGACTTCTTCCTTCAGTACCACTGGCTCTTAATCATATGTTACCTCTTGAAATGGTTGAACATCAACCATTTCTTTTTGGTATAGTGACTCTGCATATTCCTTCCATCTCCTTTTGATCCTTTGTGCATCATTCAGTGTTTTGCCAATGGAATCCTTTAATAATGCGAGTTGAGGCTTGAATTTTTCTTCAATTCTTTCAGCTTCAGAAATGCTGAGCATGTTCCTCCCTTTTGGTTTTCTAACTCCAGGTCTTTCCTCATTTTGTTGGCATACTTTACTTTGTTTTCTTGAGTACTTGGTTTTACCTCATAAGTATGCCTCTATTATGCTAATATTTTGGAGCTTTTGATTTCCTTTTGTGGGATCAGATGTGTCCCAGTTTTAACTGTTTTTGAACTTTCAACAAATCTCTTTGCTTTTATTTTAGCTGAATACATGTTCCTACTCATTAACAGTATGCTTACACAAGAGAAACCTTATTCATTATCTGAGCCCTCAACTGCCAACACTAGTTCAATTAATAGAAATTATTAAGTAACAATAATGGTAGCTGATTATTGAGTGTCTACTATGTACCAGCCCCTGGACTATGGGATTTCCATGCATTCTATGATTTTACACTTCACAACTTTATGAAATAGATATTCTTTTTATATATTTATATCATTT
>NW_006408589.1:12021084-12024961 GCF_000296735.1 Chrysochloris asiatica | reverse complement strand
TGCAGACCCTGCTCTCTGGGAGTTTGGAGGCACGTGGTTGGCAGTCACACCAGTATGAAGTAGGGGCCTACTGTGCTGCTTTGGTGTCTAGATTCAGGTGGACTCTGTTCCAGAACTTCAAAACCCACAGAGCCATCACAGCAGCATTTAACCAGTCATGCCATCCCCCAGCTTCCCTGGGGTTATAGCAGACACTGAAACAAAATCTATTGAGGGTCCCCATGGATTACTTCCAGGCTGAGGGCCCTGAACATAAGTAACACTGAGGCCAATAGGAACTCCATCTAGGCACAGGAACTCTTTTGTCACATCCCTTCCACAACCACCTTGTGAGCTCCTTGAATTGCAGGAACTCTCCAGAGATTTCTCACCCCTAGGCCCAACAACTGCACTGTTTGTTTTTACAAATACAACAACCTCATAATGCACCAGAGATAACAGACAATTTTAGCTCACATGAAGAAACAAGAGAGAATGACTCAAACAAATGACCAAGATGCCAAGCCAGAAGACATTTCTGAGGAAGAAAAGTTAACAGATCTAACTGAAAAAGAATTCAAAAGAATGATAATTAGATATCTTCAAAGGATTGATAGAAAGATCAAGGTAACCAAGGAGAACACAATAAAAATCTTAAAGAAGATTTCAGGAAAACACTACAAGAACAGACAGACAACATTTCTGCAATTAGAAATCTGGACGATTAATACTGAGACCTCAGAAATGGACAGTACCTTGAAAGGGCAAAGATGCGAAGCAATGGAAGCCCAAATTTGTAAGCTTGAATATTCGTAATCTTCCAATACCAGTATGCTAGAACAATCAGAAAAAAACATGAAAAAGTCTGAAGAAAGCCTAAGAATTATGTGGGACATCATGAAGACGAAAAACTTATAGGTGATCCGAATTCCAAAACAGGAAGAGACAAGCGCAGAGAAAATTGTGGAAGAATTGTTGAAAGAAAACTTCCTAACGTCATGAAAGATGAGAAGATAAACATACAAGAAGCTGAAAAAAAAAAAAAAAAAAAAAAAGCCCAAACAGAATAGATCCCAAAAGAAAATCACAGAGACACATCATAACCAAACAAGCAGCTTGTGAAAAATGCAAAGTTACCTACAAAGGAAATCAGTACGCTAAATTCAGATTTCTCAGAAGAAACCATGCAGGCAAGAGGGTAATGGAGTGACAGATAAAACTCTGAAATAAGAAAACTGTCTACCCAGCAAAGCTGTCCCTCAAATATGACAGGAAAATTAGGACATTTCCTGATAAACAGAAATTAAAGGAATTTGTAATGACCAGACCAACTTTACAAAAAATGCTCATTGGTATTGTTGGTCTGAGAACTACCAACAGCAGACAGCAACCTGAGATTACCACTCATGACAATCCCACCCAGAACTCAATCCAGATAAAGAAGTATTTAAAGTGAAACAAACCTACAAGACTGAAAATAGGGAACCAGAGAGATCAATGTATAATGAAGTCAATACAAAGCAAAAAGAGGAAATAGTGTCGATACAGAATTTCCAAATGGCAAGGAAGTCAAGTAGATTTCAAGATAAAACAGACTATTTTAAGCAGAGAAAAACTTAATAAATTATAGGGTAACCTTAAAGAAAAATCATTAACTTACACATCAAAGTAAAACAAGAGGAAAATCAGAAAGATTTAGCAAACATTAACACAACAGAAAAGAAAACCCATAAAATAGAAATTATGTGGAAGAAAGAATCCAGTAGCATCACACACACACAAAAACCACACAGCAAATGACATCAATTTATACTATTGATAATTAAAATTGAATGTAAATGGATTAAATGTACCAGTCAAGAGACATAAAGAGCAGAATGAATAAGAAAACAGGATACTTCATTATACTATCTAAAAGAGACATGTCAAAAAGAGACAGCCTAACTGCCCATCAACAGAAAAATGGTTAAATAAACTTTAGTACATACATACAATGAAATACTATAAAATAGTGAAGAATAATGATGAATTTGTAAAACATTTCATAACATGGTTGAACCTCGAGGACATTCTGTGATTGAAATTAGTCAGTCACAAAAGGACAAACATTGTATGAAACCAATATTGTAAAAAGTTAAAAAAAAAGATTTTCTTGATAAAAGAAACAATCTATGATGGTTACAGGGAGGGAGCGGGGGTGGGGGATGAGTGGGTGAATTATTCATGGGCTAGAAGGTAGACACATGTTAACATGGGTGGCAGGGCAGACAATATACAACACGAGGAAAGTTAGCAGAGGAAAGATGAAGATAGCAGAAGACACAGGAGGAATGCAATAGTTAAAGTGAATAGAGATAAATGCTGTTAACTGTTGGTACATGGGGGGATTGCAACCATGTAGTGAAGCTAAGTATATGGTTTGTTGACCTTAAAACTGATGATATGCTCTGTAAACCTTCATTCAATTCAAAAAAACAAAAAGAGAAAAAACTTCCTGGCTTAACAACAATAATTTAATTATTTTATTATCATGGTTCACACACTTGATGAGACTCATTTAGCTAGTTTACTCAGTCTCTAACAAGGTTGTGATTTTATGCCTGGAGTCAGAGTCAGTTTGAAGATTAGCACTTTCCAAGTCAATCAAATTCTTCCACTTGGAATATATAACAAGGATATTAGAAATCTAAGTTAGTTAGCCAAAGAGAGCCAACCTCAGATGCCATGTGAATTTGTAGAATCAGAATGGAGCTGAGACAGGGCCATATGTAACATGGTTAAACAAAGGAAGTTGATAGTTGGGAGAGAAAACCAAAAAATAGAGATGACAGGTCATGTGACACTCTTTGGCTCCTGGTGGCTTTCCAAATCCAAAAGTCCTGGCTATGCTTTGTTTCCATAATACTTTTGCATCCTCACCATAAACTTCCATCTTGGGTTGGTCTGAGGCGATTTCTGTTCCTGCCATGCAACGTATAAGGGTAGGTAAAAAAAAGTATTGTTACACAATCACAGAAACTTTCATTAAAAAAAATATTTAAAATGTCAAGTTATTGTTTTTCAACATATCCTATGTTAGCTGAAACCATGGAATACAGGAAAGATGTATAGTTGTATTTTATTGACAATACAAAAGCATTAGACTGTGTGGACCTTAACAAACTATAGATAACATTGTGGATAATGGGTATTCCAGAATATTTACTTGTACTCATGCAGAACCTGTACATAAATAAAGAGAAAGTTGTTCAAACAGAATAAGGGGATATTGAATGGTTTAAAATTAGGAAAGGTGTGCATCAGGGTTATATCCTCACACCATAGTCATACAATTTGTATACTGAGCAAATAATCAGAGAAACTGGATTATCTGAAGAAAAATTTGGCATAGGATTAGAAGAAGGCTGATTAACAACCTGTAATATGCAGATGTCATAACACAATCCTGCTTGCTGAGAACAAAGAAAACTTGAAGTACTTACTCATGAAGACCAAAGAATACAGTTTTCAGAATGGATTACAACTCAGTGTTAAGAAAACAAAAATTCTCACAACTGGACCAGTAAACAACATCATAATAAATGGAGAAAAGATAGAAGTTGACAAGAATTTCATGTTACTTGGATCCACAGTCAATACGCATGGAAACAGCAGTCAAGAATTCAAACAATGTATTACATAGTGCAAGTTTGTTGCAATAGATATTTTTAAAGTGTTAAGGAACAAAGTTGTCACTTTGAGAACAAAGATGAGCCTGACCCAAATCATGGTATTTTCAGTCATCTCTCTGCTCCCATAAAGATTTATGGCCTTGGAAACTCTATATGGGGTTTCTGTGAGTTGAAACCAACTTCACAGCACACAACCACCAGCAACCACATATGCATGTCAAAGCTGG
>NW_006408589.1:12017842-12019309 GCF_000296735.1 Chrysochloris asiatica | reverse complement strand
CTCAGCTTTTTTTTTTTTTAATGTTTTATTGTGAATTATGTGATAGTTTACATGGGAGAACATTAGTTTTACATTCATTCTATCGTATATCGTTTCATTGCCATAGTTACAATCCCCTCCATGGGTCATCAACTAACCAAAGGGTATACATTACAAGCCTGCACCCCGGTCGTTAGCACACAACCCCTCTCCCTCTCTGGATCTAAAATCCCCAGCTGCTCCATCTCTCCACATCATCGTCTCTGCCTCCATCTCTGGTGCACGGCTCAGCTTTGTGGAGTTAGTGTGAAGATTAAATGATACGTGTGTGTGTGTGTATAGAACAGGTGACACATGGTAGGCCTTCAGTTATTTGAGTTTCGATTTTCCTGGTCCTGTTTTCTTAGGTCAGGAATGCCGTTTGGGGCGTGGTGATTCTTTGTTGTGGGAGTTTAACAGCATCTTTGGCCTATATCTACTAAGTGCCATTTGCACATACCCCCAAGTTATGACAATCATAAATGTCTCCAGATATTGCCAGATGTCCCCCTCCCCTGGGGGATGGGGGTGGGAGAAGAAATGGTCCCTGGCTAAGAAGTAATTTTTTCAGATAAAAGGCCTGAAGCTGGACTTCAACATCCACCTCTGTGTTTGACTTCCTTTTTTTGTTATCTTATTCTTATTTCTGTTATCTTATTCCCCTTTTACTAGGTTTTATGCCTCCAAAACTAGAGGACACCAGAAGAAATATAGATACCAACAGCCAGTTTTGTGTGGCTGGCATTGCAGGAAGTAAAATCTGCACAGCCCCCTTCCTCCCTCCTTCTTTGAGGCCAAGTCTAGTCCTGCCTGTTGAATTTCCTCCAGTGATTTCACATTGACCAGGTCTGTTGATCCAACTTGGCAAGAAAAACAATAGGCTTGGCCAGATCTGATAGCTCAGAAACTTGAGCCTTTCCCAGAACCCTTTACATGGGCCCCAGCTTGAGCTTGGTAGAGATGGCTTCTGTGGCCCATAGTGGGAGTACACTTGTCATTGCCTTAGAGAGAGGAAAGTGGTTTTCTTCTCAGTGGTTGCTCCAGAATTTCACTACAGATGGGCCTTGGTTATATAACAAGCTAATTTGTCTAGAAATTGAATTTGCATGGCAAAGGTATGATTTACCCATAGATTATATGATATAGGCATCCTAGTGTGGCACTGTGGGATAATGTGTTGGGCTGCAAAGTTGGCAGTTCAAGTTTACCAGCTCTTCCTTAGAAACCCTATACAGGGTTGCCATGGGTTGGAACTGACTTGATGGTACTTAACAACAACAACACCAACATGGTAATAAGAGTCCTGCTGTGGCACTGTAGGTTAATGCACTGGACTGCAAAGTTGGTTTGAACCACAAAGTTGGTGGTTCCAGATCATCAGTCACTCCTCAGAAACCCTATGCAGGGTTGCTATTGGTCGGAACCAACTTGACAGAACTTAACAATAAT
>NW_006408589.1:12015259-12016044 GCF_000296735.1 Chrysochloris asiatica | reverse complement strand
AAAATTTTATTTGTTGTTGAGAATATACATAGCAAAAGAAATACCAGTTCCACAGTTTCTACATGTATCATTCAGTCACACTGATTACATTCAAGTTGTTCAACCATTCTCACCCTCTTTCTGAATTGTGCCTCCTTCAGTAACATCAACTCTATGTCCTCTAGGGTTCCTGTGTAATTTTTCAAGTTGCTGTTGTCAAGTAGATCCCATATCCATAATTATTAAAAGGCCATAATACTTGCAAAACATGACACCAATCATCCCTCCCAGAGCACTCTCTACTCAACTGGGTTCAATAATTCCCTGCAATGACCACACAGAACTAGACACCATACTCAGTTATGGGGTTTTTAGGGAAGTTAACAGGTTAGAGTTCAAGGTCAGAAATGTTCAGGGCACAGTTGCTCTCAACAGGACACTCTCTCAGCTGTGCCCACAGGCAGGACTTGCTCTGCTCAGTCAGTGTTACAAAGGTCATTTAGGGCTGCTGAAAATGCCCACACCACTCTACCATAAGCCTCAACTGAAGGCACTTACCTTTAGCTCCATGGCTCAGCAAACCTAGCTAATGCAATTAAGTACCTGGCGTCACCACATTCCACAAGCAGTTTTACTTGTTTTGTGAACTGGAAAATCTACTGCTCTGTGTTGTGCTCTTGCTCTTGATTCTGTTGCTGCTCGTGTGTCATTCCTCATATCACAGCATTCTGGCTCTGGGTTGAGTAGATTCAAAGAGCAGGGTCCAAAGTATGCACACCACTCCTGGCTGACTTCTTTTTTTTTTT
>NW_006408589.1:12013827-12014670 GCF_000296735.1 Chrysochloris asiatica | reverse complement strand
GATGGCCAAACTTTGTCTCTTATACTTCAGAAATATTGTCAGGAAGGACCAGTCACTGGAGAAGGATATCATGTTTGGTAAGGTGAAGGGTCAGAGAAAAAGAGGAAGAGCCCTAACGAGATGGATTGGCCAGGTGGCAGCATCGATGGACTTAAACGTGGCAACAGTGGTGAGTTTGGCCCAGGATTGGGCAGTGTTTCTTTCTGCTGTGCATAGGGTCGCTATGAGTCAGTACTGACTCGATGGCACCTAACAACAACAACAATAATCAACTCAGTACTATTCAAAGACTTTCAAATGTGTGGATCATGACAAGCTATGCAAAAAGTTTCAGAGAATGAGTATTCCGGAACACTTAATTATGTTCATGAGGAACCTGCACATAAATCATGAGGCAGTCCATTTGAACAGAACAAGGGGGAACCGTATGGTTGGTTTAAAATCAGAAAAGGTGTGCACCACGGTTATATTATTTCATCATAATTATTCATTCTGTATGCTGAGCAAACAATCCAAGAAGCTGAATTATATGAAGAAAATCGTGTCGTAACGATTATAGGAATAATCATTACAACCTGTGATATGCAGATGATACAACCTTGCTTGCTAAAATGGAAGAGAGCTTAAAATACGTACCAATGAAGATCAAAGACCACAGTCTTCAGTATGAGTGCACCTCAAGGTATAGAAAACAAAAATACTCACCACTGGACCAATGAACAGCAGCCATATTGTGAGATGGAATGAGCCAGAACAAAAACACCCACGTGTAAGGCTTCATTGGCGGTCAGAAGAAAAGAGAGAGAGGTATTGCTGGGGGGAAGGATTTTTATACTGGTTGAA
>NW_006408589.1:12009917-12013142 GCF_000296735.1 Chrysochloris asiatica | reverse complement strand
GTGTAGTGGCAACAACAATGGGCTCAAGTGTAGCAGCAGTTGTGAGGATGGTATCGGACCAGGTGTTTTGTTCTGTTGTACATAGGGTCACTATGGGTTGATACTGACTCGATGGCATTTAACAGCAATACAACAACATCTTTTAAGACCTGAATCAGTTACTTGAGTGTATCAGTTACTCTCTCTACTCCCCTGGCCCTCTACCCTGCCTTCACACACCACCACAAATCATTCTGATTTTGTTTTATCATGCTTGAAGTCAATTAATCTCTTAATAATGGACCAGGCTTTGTGAAGCTGGTGAGGATGAGGTAGGCAGCCAGAATATAAGGGAGTCTCAGAGCCAACTGGGAGTAGAAACTTAAAGAACCTAGGAGCATGAGGCCTGAGCAAAACAGGATTTGCTCTCTTGAGAGGCAGTTGCTGGGCAATGACCTGATGAGGTGAGTTCCTAGAAGGTAGAACTAGACCAAAATGGAGGGTTTACAAAGGCACAAATGGTAAGGACTTTACTCCCAATAATATTTGCTAGCGAAAATAGGTGGAAATTCACACTCTGGGAGTGAGAGTGTGACTTGCCTAAGTGGAGGCTCAACTGCCCCAGGCAGAAATTCTATAGCATGTGGGTGGAGGTGGGGCCAGATTTGAGAGTTGTTGGAATGCAAAATATATGAGAGTTTCATTTAGTGTGGGATATATGTAAATGATAGATATTTCACTAGTCAAATGTGTCTCTGTAAGGACCCTGTCTTGTTCACCTTTCAGCTCCAGTGTTAGCATATGGCAAGCACAGAGAAGGTCTAGGGTATTGATTAAAAACAAAGATGCTGCCGTCTAAACCTGAGTCTGTCACTTGTTACATGAGTGACTGTAGGCAAGTGAGGAATCTAAGTATTCTCTCTGTGACACAGTAACCCTATTACTTAGCTTGACTTCCACTACTGGTCTGTCAGTCTGTTACACTGTGGTGGCTTGCCTTTTACTGTGATGCTGGAAGCTATGCCACTGTTATTTAAAATACCAGCAGGATCACACACAACAGACAGGCTAGGAGGAGGACCAGGATCACACACAACAGACAGGCTAGGAGGAGGACCAGGAGGACCAATTCTGAAAGAATTGGCCACTGAAAATTTATGAATAGCAGTGAAACATTGGGATAGTACCAATGATGAGCTCATCAAGCTGGAAGGTACTCAAAATACAACTGGGAAAGAGCTGCCTCCTCAAAGTTGAATCAACTGTAATGACATGGATGGAGCAAAGTCTTTAGGAATCTTCGTTTGTTGATATGACATGACTCAAAATGAGAAGAAATAGAATTGAAATGTGTGAAGTATGAATCTAGGGAAATTGGAAGTTGTAAAAATGAAATGAGGCACTTGAAGATCAACATCCTAGGCACTAATGAGCTGAAATGGACTGTAGTTGGCTATTTAAAATCCGACAATCATATTATTCTGGGAATGACACTGGAGAGGAATGCCATTGCACTCCTTGTTAAACTGAACATTTCAAGGTCTAGCCTGAAGTACAACACTGTCATTGATAGAATAAGAGCCAGGTACCAGCACAGAAGACCCGCAATACAACTGTTATTCAAATTTTTGCACCAACTTCTAAAGTCAATGAAGAAATTGAAGAATTCTACCAACTTTGTCTATCTTAAATTGATTACACATGCATAGATAATGAGTAGAAATCCAAATGTGAAAGTTGATAATAAAGAAGGGCCTGCTGCTGGAAATATGGTTTGGTGATAGAAATGACACTTAGGATTACATGAGAGAATTTTGTAAGATCAATTTTACAAGACATATTCACTACAGATATCTTTTCTCAACAACATAAATGGTGACTGTACATATAGACCGGAGTTCTGGTGTGGCGCTGTGGGTTAATGAATCAGACTGCAAAGCCATTTGAACTGCAAGGTCTGCAGTTCAAGATTACCAGCTGCTCCTCGGAAACCCTATACAGGGTCGCTGTGGGTCGGAACCGACGTGACAGCACATAACAACAACAACATATGTATAGACCTAGCTAGATGGAATACATAGGAATCAAATTGAGTACTTCTGTGGGAAAAGATGATGGAAAACTTCAATTTTACCAGGCAGAGCAAGGCTGTTTACTCATAAAATAAGTCCCCAAATACAACCTTGTATATGTTGGTGGTGGTTATGTGCCATGGAGTCGGTTCCAACTCATAACAACCCTGTTATAGGGTTTCCGAGGCTGTAAATATTTATAGGAGCAGAAAGTCTCATCTTTCTCCCGCAGAACTGCTGGTAGTTTTGAACTGCATACAGTGAGATTATCAGCCCAGTTTGTAACTACTAAGCTACCAGAGCTCCTTAACTTTGAGTCTGTTGTTGTTGTTAGATGCCATTGAGTTGGTATGGACTCATAGCGACCTTATGCACAGCACAAGGAAACGCTGCCTGAGATCAACTTTGAGTATATCTCACTGAATTTAGAGACCATCTGCAAAAACATAGCACCAACCATTCCTCTCACAACCTTCTAATTCAGCTAGGTTTGATCATTTGTTTCATTGGCCACAGGGTACTCAGACACCACATTCACAGTTATGGGGTTTATTATGGAAATTAACAGATTGCAATACAGGATCAGAAAATGCTTAGAGCACAGTTGCAATCTTCTGCAGATAAATACCCACAGGACAGGACACTCCACCATAAGCCTCAGCCTGAAGGCACTTGGCCCTAGTTCCTGTAGGTCAGCAAACCTAGTTCACTTACTTAAGTGCCTGCAGGCATCCCACTCTACAAGTAAGCTTCCTGCCCAAAGTCACTCAGCTTTACTTGTTCTGTCTTGTGTTTTGACTCTTGATTGTGCTGCTGCTATTCCTCTGCCACTCTTCTCCTATCACAGCGTTCTGTTCCCTAGTCAAGGAGGTCAAATACACTGTGACCTCAGGGTCCAAAGGACAAGATCCACTCTTGGCTCTTCTTCTTTGATGGTAGTGAGATTTCATACCCCTCCCCCCTGCTCCTGAGATGGTTCATTTTATACCTATGATTGACTTTTTTTCTTTCTTTTTTAAAAGGTTTTTATTGTGGATTGAGTGAAAGTATACAGGGCAGATAATAAGTTTTGCATTTAACAAATCATACACCTTGTTTCATTACAATGATTATAATCCCCTCCATTTACCATCAGTTAACAGTATTTCTCTCTAGTCACTTTAGCTTTTTTTTT
>NW_006408589.1:12007170-12009027 GCF_000296735.1 Chrysochloris asiatica | reverse complement strand
TTTTTTTTTGTAATCTTCCTCTAGTCGAGTTCTGATTATCAAGCCATCAAGGCTGGGTCACATGGGTAATGTCTGCAAGTTTGGGTGTTCTTGTGCATCTTCCTTCACTTCATATCAGCTGGATGCTTCACTCTCAGCTCTAGCCCTCTGTGGCTATATCCTTGTCCAGGAGCTCAGGTATCCCCAGGTCTCACCACACTTTGGACCAACCAGCCCTTACTCTTCTCTCTCTCATCTCCAGGTCAACGGGGGAGTCAATGGACTGTGGTTGAACTCAGCCCGTTTCTTTATTGCTGCCTTTCCCCCTCTTCCACTCACCAGTAGACCACTGTGGTCACCAGCAAGCTTATATGTTTGCTTGTGTGTTCCCTTTGATTTCAGTCTTAAAGGGGAGTTTGTTCTGAAGGAACTTGATTGCTTGCCTTGATGGCTTCCTAGTGAACAGCTTGCTTATTCTTGTAGTAGCCAGTCATGCTAACACTTTTGTTTTGGTTTTTTCCTGATGATCTTTGAAGATGTTATCTTCTGATGCTCTAGCTGTTCCAGGCTGGTCTGCTTGTCCTTGTTAGTGGAAATGTCCCACCTTGTAGGGTTCTGGATGGGACTCAGGATTCCACCTAAGGTCCTATACTCTGCAAAGGCTTTGCAAGAGCCCTATTTCGCTGGGCAAGTTGTAGAACCCCTTTTAGGTATTCCAATCAGTTATAGGCTGAAGACAGGCTTACAAGTTTTCTGTAATCATGTTTCCCAACATTCCTTTCTATCCCACTCAAGTGTCTATATTATAATAGTAGGCAAAGGAAACCAATATTCATAAGACAGTCAAGCATCTTAGTAATCTTCCCCTCTTCAAACTATGCCTAGATCCCTGTATCACAGAGCCCTGATGTTCCAAGGTTGAGCATGTATCACTATTTACCTCTGTTCTACTTAGGTCACGCAAACTTGTCTGTATTCCCCTATCTATTTTGTCCTTCTGCTTCCTCCCCCTTCTTGTATTGCCCTCCCAACACCCGAAATAAATCCCCACCTCAACTCCACTGTTGTGGTTACCTTATATTCCATTAACTCTTCCCTCCATTTAAGATAATCTATTTTATCCTGTAATCTACATGACTTTCTCACCACCTGGATCTCTGTTCCTCTGTGTTTACCTTCTTTCACTTTATAATTGTTTTGATCATAGACTAACCTTCCAGATCCTCTGTTTTTATAATTTTCTTCTGTTCTTGACTCTTCCATTTGTTGATCGAGTTCAGCGTGATGCTGCTACATATGTCATTCTCTGGTTGTTGCTGTTCTTGTTGGTTCTCAGTCCACAGAATTTCCTTTAGGATGTTTTTCATAGAAGGGTTGGCTTTGGCAAAATCCTTTAGCTTCTGTTTATCTTGGAATGCTTTGATTACACCATGGTATTTGATTGACAGCTTTGCTGGGTAGAGGATTCTTGGTTGGCAGTTTTTTCCTTTCAGGGTTTTATATATGTCTCCCCATTGCCTTCTTGCTTGCATGGTTTCTGTTGAGATATCCGAGCTTAATCTGATTTGTTTGCCTTTATATGTTACACTTATCTTTTCCCTAGCTGCTTTCAGGAGTCTGTCCTTATCTTTAATTTTGGAGAGCTTGATTATTATGGCTTGGTGATTGTCTTTTAGGGTCTATCCTTCCTGGGGTTCACTGGGCTTCTTGAATGCTTATCTTTTTGCTTTTCAGGATGCTAGGGACATTTTCTTCTAGAATCTCTTCAACTATCTCCTCTGTGGACTTGTGTGATTCTTCCTGTTCTGGAATGCCGATAATTCTTAAGTTATTCCTCTTCATGTTGTCCAACATGAATCTTAGGCCTTCTTCAGATTT
>NW_006408589.1:12006029-12006583 GCF_000296735.1 Chrysochloris asiatica | reverse complement strand
AGATCTGTGTGCGTGCGTAGTAGAACCCTCCGGGGTTGGGGGGTGGGGTGTCCACTAGTTCAGGCAACCCTTCTAGTCACCAGAATGGAGGTGCACAGAAGATGAAAGACCAAAGAACAGATACAAAAAAAAAAAGAACGTCCAAACCTTTATCTCCGTAGTTCTGTCAGGCATCCATGGCTGCTCTGATCCTTCCCCAGCTCGGATGGCAGCTCCGGGAGCACCTGAGCATCTTAAATTAGAAAGCACTGGATTTCTTGCTTCTGCTACAAATTCCCCTAGCTGTCAGCCTTCCAACCTTCTAAATATTCCTTTATATGTGGTTCAGAGTTCTGGCACTATCCCTTGATTCTGCTTGGTCCGATATTCTGTGTTGTTGCTGATGGAGCTCCTAGCTGCCTTCTATGCAATCTGCCATTTTGCTTGTTCTCCTGACTTTTAAGTTTTAACTATTACAATTAACTCTACTAGCTTCTACAGCTGAATCCTATCTGTGTTTTTGCCTGCCTTCTCATACTAAGACCCAGCAGGGCAGAAATGTTGTTTGGTGGGAG
>NW_006408589.1:12000567-12004354 GCF_000296735.1 Chrysochloris asiatica | reverse complement strand
GGGAGAAGGTAGAATCTCCACTGAGTGGTTTCCAACCTCTTTGGACGGGGCTGATGAAAGGAGATGGGGATAAGATTCTTGTGGTTCAACAGTGAATAATTGCTATCAGGACTGTCTGTGAGTGTTGGAAATGTAAAGGTAGACATTTTGAAACAAAAGGAGGGGAATGGTTGATTTTGCAGTCAAGGAGTGGAGGTCCCTATGACCTTCCAAGGAGAAGAGTGGAGTGCAGGACCCTGTTCAGAGAAGCAGTGATGCCAGAGATGGAGGCAGAGATGGTGAGGTGGAGAGACAGAGCTGCTAGGGACTCTGGACTCAGGGAGGGAGATGGTCTGTGTTCTGACGGCTGGGGGGCAGGCTTACAAGGTGTACCCTTTAGTTGTTTGATGATGCATGGAGGGGATTGTAATCATTGCACTGAAACAAAATACAATAGGATGAATGTAAAGCTAGTGTTCTCCCATGTAAACTATCACTTAACTCACAAGTAAAACCTAAAAAAAATAGTGTCAAAACAAAACAGTTGCAGTAGTACACTGACAGAGAATTACGAGACATTCAAGCAAGATTCAGAAAAGGACATGGAATGAGTGATATCATTGCTGAGTCTGATGGATGTTGGATGAAAGTAGAAAATGCCAGAATGATGTTTGCCTGTGTTGTATTGATTATGCAAAGACATTCAACTGTGCGGATCATAACAAATTATGGATAATGTTTTAGAGAAAGAGAAATCCAGAACACTTAATTGTGCTGTGCTGAACCTATGTGTAGACTAAGAGGCAGTCCTTCAAACGGAAAAAGGGAATAAGAGTGGTTTAAAATCAGGACACTTATGTTTCCGGGTTGTATCCTCTCACCATACTTATTCAATCTATATGCTAAACAATTGGATTATATGAAAAAGAATGTGGCATCAGGATCAAAAGAAGACTAACTACCTGCAATATGCAGATGACACAACATTGTTTGCTGAAAGTGAAGAGGACTTGACGCACTTACTGATGAAGATCAAAGAAAACAGTCTTAAATATGTATCACAACTTATTGTAATGAAGCAAAGTATATGATTTGATGAATGTAAAACTGAAGATCTGTTCTGTAAACCTTTACTCAATTCACAATAAAAAGTGAAAAAACAAAGTAACAAAGCTCCTTAAAACTGGGTCAATAAGAAACATTATGATAAGTGGAAGAAAGATTGAAGTTGTTAAGCAATTCATTTTTCTTGGTATGGAAACAGCAGTCAGGAAATCAAGTAACATATTACATTAGGCTAGTCTGCTGCAGAAAAATCTCTTTAAACTATTAAAAGCAAAGGTGCCACTTTGAAGAGAAGGGTGTGCCTGATTCAAGCCGTGGTATTTTCAGTCGCCTCATATGCATGTGAAAGCTGGACAATGAATAAGGAAAACCAAAGAAGTCTTTTAATTATGCTGCTAGGAAAGGGAAGAATGCAAGACTCAAAGTGAATAGAGGTAAATACTGTTAACTGACAGGGAGGATTGCAACCTGTGTAATGAAACAAAGTATATGATTTGCTGAATGTAAAACTGATGGTCTGCTCTGTAAACTTTCACTCAATTCACAATAAAAAGTTAAAAAAGAAATGAAGGAAGGAAAGAAGAAAGGAAAAAAAAAAAAGTTAAATATACCACAGACAGCCAGAAGAATGATCGAATCTGTGTTGGAAAAGTATAGTCAGAATGCCCCAAAAAAGTGAGGTTGGGAAGACTTTGCCTTGCAGACTTTGGACATGGTTATAAGGAAGGTCCAGTCCCTGGAAAAGGACGTCATGAGGGGATGACCCTCAATGACATGGATTGACCCTGTGGTTGCAACAATGTACTCAAGCATGGGGACACTATGAGGTTGGTGCAAAACCAGGCAGTGCTTCATTCTGTTATATGTACCATTCCTATGAGTCGGAACTGACTCGAGGGCCTCTAACAACAAGGGTTGACCTGTGGATTGGCCAAAAGTCACATAAAACATTTGTCTGACGTGTGGAACAGGTGTAATAAATAGCAACTATTATTACTAGGTGCCTACTACCAGCTAAAAGGAGCTCTGTTAGTGTGGTTGTTGGTGGTTATGTGCTGTGGAGTCGGTTCCGACTCATAGCGACCCTGTACAGGGTTTCCGAGGCTGTAAATCTTTACGGGAGCAAAAAGCTTCATCTTTCTTCCGCAGAACAACTGGTAGTTTCGAACTGCTGACCTTGTGGTTCGCAGCCCGATTTGTAACTACTACGCTACCAGAGCTGTAGTGGTTACAAATCGGGCTCCGAACCTCAAGGTCAGCAGTTCGAAACTACTAGCAGTTCCATGGGAGAAAGATGAAGTTTTCTGGAGTCCTGGTGTGGTGCTGTGGGCTAATGCGTCAGACTGCAAAGTCGTTTGAACTGCAAGATCGGTGGTACAAGCTCACCAGCTGCTCCTTGGAAACCTTATACAAGGTCGCTATGGGTGGGACCAAAACAAAAGATTTACAGCCTCAGGAAACTCTATACAGGGCCACTATGAGTCAGAATCGACTCCACGGCACACCACCACCACCACCACCATCACCACCAGCTAATGAACAAAGATGACAGAGGAGAAGCTGAGCTAGTTTCAGAGAGGTGGTCAGGAAAAAGTATGAGAGTTGAGGAGAGTTGGATTCTTTCCTGCACTGTGCCGTGCGTCTTGCTCCTTCCATGACTTTTTCCTTAGGAACTCCAGTTTCTTCTTTCTTAGATTGGTTGCCAGGTGTCTGATGTCAGGTTCCCTATAAGCAGAGTCTGAGACAGGGACCCTTGTTGAAGTGTGATTTATTGGAGGAGAAAGGGAGGGATCATGATGAACTACATAACTTTTAGGATCCAGAGGAAAATGAAAATGTGGGGGCACTTTGTTCAATAAACAGGAAATAAAAAAGTTACTAGAGATTTTGTTGTCATTAGGTGCCATTGACTGGGTTCCAATTATAGAGACTTTGTGCTCAAAGAAACGCTGCCCGGTCCTGCGCTGTCCTCAAAATCATTGCTCTGCCTGAGCCCATTGCTGCTGCCACTGGGTCAGTCCATCTCACTGGGAGTCTTCCTTGTTTTCCTTGATCCACCACTGTATCCATTATGATGCCCTTATCCAGGGACTGGTCCTCATGATAATATGCCCAAAGTATGAGAGACAATGTCTCAACATCCTGGCTTCTGAGGAGCATTCTGGTTGTACTTATTCCAGCACAGATTTGTTTCTTCTTCTGGCAGTCCATGGTGTTTTTTTATATTCTTCTTCAACACCATAACTCAAATGCATCAAGTCTTCTACAGTTTTCCTTATTCATTGTCTAACTTTCACATGAATATGAAGCTACTGAAAATACCATAGTTTGGTCAGGCACACCTTAATCCTCAAACTGATATCCTTGCACTTGAACTCTTTAAAGAGGTCTTGTGCACCAGATATATCTAATGCAATATATCTTTTGATTTCTTGACCGTTGCTTCTATGAGTGTTAATAGTGATTTTAAGCAATGTGAAGTCTTTGACAACTTCAATCTTTTCTCCACTTACCTTATTATTATTTATTGGTTCAGTGATAAAGATTTTTTTTTTCCCTTTCAACTTTTTATTGTGAATTGAAGGTTTACAGAGAGGATTTTTGTTTTCTTTACATTGAGGTACAATCCATACTGAAGGCTGTGGTCTTGGATCTTCATCAGAAAGTATTTTAATTCCTCTTCATTTTCAGCTAGCAAGGTTGTATCATCTGCATGTTGTTGTTGTTGTTGTTAAGTGCCGTC
>NW_006408589.1:11993504-11994147 GCF_000296735.1 Chrysochloris asiatica | reverse complement strand
AGCTCACTAATGCCTAGGATATTGATCTTCTTGCATTCCATTCCATTTTTGACAACTTCCAATCATACATTCGATGTTCCAATTACTAATAAATGTTTACAGCTGTTTCTCCTCATTTTGAGATGTGCCCCAACAATAAATGAAGGTCCTGAAAACTTTACTACATTCCTGTATTCATGGTCAACTTTACTTTCAAGAGGGAGATCCTCCCAGTCACATTTTGAGTGCCTTCTAACTAGAGAGGCTCATCTTTTGGCACTATATCTGACAATATTGTATTGCTATTCGTAATGTTTTAATTTTCCGGCACTATATTTGACAATATTCTTTTGTTATTCATAAGGTTTTCAGTGGCTAATAATTCAGAACTAGTCAGCCTCTCTTTCTCCTTACTAAAGATACTAACATTTAAAACCTTATCCTTTCTTAACTTGTCAGGGTGTTTTTTATTTACTATTACATGTTGTTTTAAATAAAAGGATATTAAAAGTTTATTTTATTATTTAAAAGCTTTTTTGTGTGTGAATTTAGGGCAGATCATCAATTTTGCACTCAACCAATCATATTTTGTTTAATTGCAATGATTTTACAATCCTCTTCATGCACCATTGGCCATTGGTTAATAGTATTTGCCTCTATTCCC
>NW_006408589.1:11987769-11993159 GCF_000296735.1 Chrysochloris asiatica | reverse complement strand
CCCTTTTTGTTACACAACTTCTACCTTTACAGTTGTGACAATCACAATTAGTCATGATAACAATTACTCACTATTGAATCAAAAGAATCCTACCTCCATTCTCCCCCATCCCCTTTCACCAGACCTATCTAGACAAGAGGAAAATTTAATTTATTTTTTCACTTTTTATTGTGAATTGGGTGAAAGTTCATATAGCAAGTTAGTTTTCTACTCCACAATTCATATGCATTTTGTTTTATGTCAGTGATAACAATCCCACTTCCTCCCTGTGTTTCCTATTTCCATTCCTCCCTCTTTTCTATGCCTTCCTGCCTTCAGAACTTTGTCCTTTGGGCAAATGCTGCCCTTTTGGTCTTAAATGACTGATTACTCTGAGGAGTGCATACCTCACTAGTGTTATTGTTTGCCATACAGATTCCTCTATTGTTTGTTGAAAATTGGACCATGAAGGTGAGTTCATTTCCAAGTCTGAGAGGTGACTTAAGGCCATAGTGTCAGGTGTTCTACCAGTCTATCCAGCCAGTAAACCTGATCTGGTAGGATTTTGAATTTTGTTCAGTAGTTTAGTCCCACTCTATCCAGGACCCTCTTAGTGTGATTCCTTTCAGAGTGGTCAGCAGTAGTGACTAAACCACAACTAGTCCTTCTGGTTTCATGGTGGTAGACTCTGAGGTTCATGTATTCTGTTAGTTCTTTGGATTAATTTTTTCCAAGTGTCTTTGATTTTTTTCACTATTCTTTGCTCTGGACAGGGAGAAACCAATACTAGCACCTAGATGGATACTCCCAAGCTTTTAAGACCCCAGTCTCAGGAGTTCAGAGAATGTATAACATTGTCTTTGTGACCTACTTATGCCAATGATGTTGATGTCCTCCTTGATTATAATTCCTAGCCTCCAGGCTCACTGACTCATTCCCTCCACATGTTTGGTTATGACTAAGAAGTTTATATATCATTGCCCCCAGTTTACTCTATTTTAAACATGCTTGTGTCTACAGCATATACAAATGTTTGTAGAAATATCATCTGCCAAATTGATATATAGTCATGAATATAATCCCCTTCACTTACTCATACCTCTTCATCTTGTGTGTCTTGTTGTTGTTGTTAAGTGCTGTCGTGTTGATTACGACTCAAAGCGACCCTGTATAGGTCTAGTGCTTATCATATAGTACCACACCTGATTTGTAGATTCTTGTATTTATCTTTGTTGTCTATAACTTTTGTGAACCTCTCTAAGTCTTCCTTTTCTTTAGTAGTGTTTGTTGAACACCACTTAATTCTTCTAGTCTTAGGGTCATGGAGACTGATGTTCACATGCTCCATTTGTCCATTGGATACTTGCTTTCATGTATGTGTCTTTGAGTTTATCACTCTTCTTTCCTTTGGACAGGGAGAGATAAATAGCTGCACCTTAGATGGCTGCTCACAAGTTCTTAAGACCCCATTGGTTACTCACTGAAGTAAGAGGTAGAACATTGACTTTGTGAACTGTATTATTCCAATTAACCTTAGTGTCTCCAGAGACTATGATCCCGACCCCCTGGTACCAAATGACTAATTCCCTCAAGGTGTTTGGTTATGTCTAAGAACTTACCTTAATTTTGTCTCCTAACTACACTAATACATTCATGGATATCATTTGCAGCAAAGGTAAATTGTTGTTATGCTGTTGTTGTTAGGTGTCATCAAGTTGGTGCCAACTCATAATGATCCTATGCACAACCGAATGAAACACTCTCAGGTCCTGCATCAACCTCGTTACTATGCTTGAGCCCACTGCTGCTGCCACTGTGCCGAACCATCTCTTTGGGTGTTTTCCTCTCTTTCTCCCATCCTCTACTTTACTAAACATGATATCTTTCCCCAGGGACTGGTACCTCCTGATAATATGTCTGAAATATGAGAGATGAACTCTGGCCATCCTGGCTTCCAGGGAGCATTCTGGCTACTCTTTCTCCAACACAGATTTGTTTGTTCTTTTCGCAGACTATGGTACTTTTAATACTCTCCTCCAACACCATAACCATTGATGCATAAATTCATCAATTCTTCTATGGTCTTTCTTATTCACTGACAAATTTTCACATTCATATGTTGTTGTTGTTAGGTGCCTTTGAGTTGGTACCAACTCATAGCGACCCTACGCACAACAGAATGAAGCACTGCCCATTCCTGGGCCAACCTCACAATTGTTGCCTTTATAGCCCTGCCCCCCATTTTAGGTAGCCAGTGTCTAAGTTGCCCATCCCTATAAACCCTGTGTACTGAGGGGATAGGCTTGATCCTTGATGAGAAGACTACTTCCCTCTCAGTTGGTATTTTGAGATACTACATCCATAAGTATAGGTCAAGTTCATCAAATTGTAGAAATTTATACTTGTTTCCTTTATCAAACTTCTTTATCTTCCTCTAGTCAAGTTCTGATCATCAAGCCATCCAAGCTAGGTCAGATGGGTACTGTTTGCAACTTTGGGCATTCTTGTGTGTCTCCCCTTCACTTCATATCATCTGGATGCTTCACTCTCGGCTCTAGCCCACTGTGGCTAGGTCAGTATCCATGACCTCAGGAGTTCCCAAGTCTCTCCAAACTTTGGACCAACCCTTTCTCTTCTCCCTTTCATCTCCAGGTCGATAGGAGTCTATGGAACACGATCGAGCTCAGTCCATGTCTTCATTACCGCCTTTCCCCCACTTCTACTCACAAGTAGACCAACATGGTCACCAGTGAGCTTACAGCCTACTCGTGTGTTCTCTTTGCATTTCAGTCTTGGAAGGGGGGTTGTCCTGAAGGGTATGGATTGCTTGCCCTGATGGCTCCCATGTGATATCTTGCTTGTTCTTGTAATAGCCAAACAGTCTGCTGTTCTTGTTTTTATTTTTCCTGTTGGTCTTTCTTTCAAGAAGTATATCTGTTCCTCTAGCAGCTCCAGGCTGGTCTGCAGGTTCTTTCAAGTGGGAATGTCCCACCTCAGAAGGTTCTGGATAGGGCTCAAGAGTCTACCTAAATTTCTGTACACTACAAAGGCTCCACATGAAGCCTGTTTCACTGGGAAAGTTCTGGAACCCTTTTTAGGTATTGTAATCAGTTATAGACTGAAGATGAGCTTACAAGCTTTCTGGAATCATGTTTCCTGATATTCCTCTTTATCCCACTCAAGTGTCTATTTTACAATAGTAGGCAAGGGAAACTAATATCCATAGGATGGTTAAGCATTTAAAAAATTTTACCCCTCTTTTCCCCATTCAGACCATGCCTTGATTCCTGTATCGTAGAGTGCTCATCCATTCTTGATCTCTTTGATTGTGTATATTAAGCAGTACCCTAGTTATCTGCTCTTCTAACTAGTCCCTAAGTTGACTGTGAGTCATCTGTGTAGATCCTGTAGGCCAGAGGTCTCTGGTTGCCAGTCCAGCCTCATTACTCTTCATGGTGTTTGTACCACTTTGTTTCTTATGATTAAGTGCTATTCTGGAATTTAATCATCCAGTTTCTTCTCTGAAGGCTAGTTCTATAATAGCATCTCCTATAGAGAACAGCATCTGTTGTCCAGCTCAACAACACATTTCTTATCACCTTGGTAAATGACATCTAGGTCTTCCCAAGCATCATGGTCAGTTGGTGAGATTTCCTATCTTATATAAGACCCATTATAGCATGACCACTACTCTGAGCATTTTGATTTTCCCTAGACAGTTTGCCATGGCAGTTCTGACATCTTTATATTGCTCAGTTTCGGTCATTGCTATATCCCAGCTTTCAAGAACCAACCTATCAGTGTTATTAGAATAATTCCCTGGGACTCTTACTAGGGTGTTAAATCCTATGAGACAACAGGGTACTCTCTATCAGCACACTCTATCTTGTCCAGCTTATATTTCATCATCTTTGACCTAGCATCTTCAAAATCTTTCACAGACAGACTCCTTTAGATCTTGTTTAGACATGTTGACTAGGTCTGATGTACCTTTAACATATACTCCTACTTTTTAATTAGCAAGGCTAGCACTTACTGAGTTAGTTCATACTGAGATTTTATCCTTATTATCTCTCATAAAAATGGATACCCCAGTACGTTGACAGAGATCAAGCTGGATTCAGACAAGGACATCGAATGAGGGATATCATTGCTGACACCAGATGGATCTTGGCTGAAAACAGAGAATATTAGAAAGATGTTTACCTGTGCTTTATTGACTGTGCAAAGACTTTTGAGTCTGTGGATCATGAGAAGCTATGAACAACATTGTGGAGAATGGGTATTCCAGAACATTTAATTGTGTGTATGAGGAACCTGTTAATAGACCAAGAGGTAGTCATTTGACCATAACGAAGGGGACACTGAATGGTTTAAAATCAGGAAAGGTGTGCACCAGAGTTCTGTTCTCTCACCATACTTATTCAACCTGTATGTGATATGCAGATGATACAACCTCGTTTATTTAAAGCGAAGATGACTTAAAATACTTCCTGATAAAGATCAAACACTACAGACTTCAGTATGGATTACACCTCAATATATATATATATATTAAATCCTTACCACTGGACCAATAAATAGCATCATGATCAGTGGAGAAAAGATTGAAGTTGCCAAAGACTTCATTTTGCTTGTATTCACTAACAACACTCATGAAAGCAGTATTGAAGAAATCAAACGATGTGATGTATTGCATTAGGCAGACCTGCTGCACAAGACCTCTTTAAAATGTTGAAGAGCAAAGATTAACTTTGAGGACTGAGGCATGCCTGACCCAAGCCATGATATTTTCAATAACCTCATATGCATGTGAAAGTTGGACAATGAATAAAGAAGACTGTAGAAGAATTGATGCATCTGAGTTATGATGTTAGAGAAAAATATTAAAAGCATCATGGACCCAAAGATGAACAAACAAATCTGTATTGGAAGAAGTACAGCCAGAATCCTCCTTACAAGTCAGAAGGCCAGTCTTCGTCTCTCATACTTTGAACATATTATCAGGAGGGACCGATCTCTGGATAAGGGCATCATGCTTAATAAAGTGGAGAGTCAGTGAAAAAGAAGAAGACCTCCCAATGAGGTGGATTGGCACAATGGCAGCAGCAGTGAGTCAAACATAATGATGATTGTGAGGATGGTGCAGGACCGGGCAGTGTTTCATTCTGTTGTACATAGCCATTGACTCAACAGCAACTAACAACAACAACAAAAATCTATCATTTGAGACTTTTGCTGAGGCACTAGTAAAAATTCCTGTGAGTATGTTGTTGTTAGGTGCCATCGAGTTGGTACTGACTCATAGTGACCCTATGCACAACATAATGAAACGCTGTCCGGTCCTGGGCCAACCTCACAATTGTTGCTACGCTTGAGCCCATTTTTGCTGCCACTTTGCCAATCCATCT
>NW_006408589.1:11981217-11987279 GCF_000296735.1 Chrysochloris asiatica | reverse complement strand
CCAATGGTGAGGATTTTTGTTTTCTTTACATTGAGATGCAATCCATACCGAAGGCTGTGGTCTTTGGTCTTCATCATTAAGCATTTTAAGTCCTCTTCACTTTCAGCAAGCAAGGTTGTATCATCTGCATATCACAGGCTATTAATGAGTCTTCTTCCACTCCTGATGTCATGTTTTTCTTCATATAACCCAACTTCTTGGATTATTTGCTTAGTATACAGGCTGAATAAGTATGGTGAAAGAATACAACCCTGCCGCACACCTTATATGGGGCATAGTATATACCTTAAAACCATGACCATTGTATGGTGTTGTCTCCCTAACACGTAGAATACATGGGTTTGGGAACAAAGGATGCTACCATTCTTAGGATCCCACTTAAATTGATGTTTTCAGTTCTTTGTAGGTCAACAGGACTTCAGACTTTGTGAGTCTAGAGGTCTAGGTTCCCAGAGCGGGAAATCTTTCCATGAAGGCATTTAGTATGTGTCTCAATTAACTTAAAACTCTGTCTTCTGACAGGGGAGGTAAAAGACTTCTACAGGCCCAGAGGGTTCAGAATTATTTATGGATTCAAGGTTCTTAAGTTTATCTCTCCAGACATCTCCTCCATAGACTCTGGCTCTCTTTCTTCCCTTTTAGGGCCTTGTCATTGGTGTAAAGAGATGTGACTTAGAATTGGCAGATATTCTAGCAGAGAACTTACATTCTTTGATGTTCTATTACTCTTGCAATTCTGGTCTGTCAGTCTGTAGAAGAGGAGAGTCTCTTTAAATGTTGCCAAATAAGTCCTTTACATACTGACCAGTGAATAATTTAAAATTTTTTACCAGTGAGTAACTTTTTCTCTTCAGTGAATCAGTGGTATTTAACAAGAGTCACCACTTCCACAGTCCATTTGGTCACTCTCCAGACTTCTCAATGACAGCAACTCAGCATCAGCTAGTGTGGACCCTTCCAACCTTATCCCATCTTGTTCACCATAGGTGAAAGTCTTAGAAATTGCACTGCTGAGCATATCAGGGACTATCAGTGTCCCCCTTCAAATGCTGGGGTGCTCATTGCCATCTAGTAGAAGAGTAACCAACCCCAATATTTACTTCCTAGGTCCACTTCTGGGACCCAATGTCTTCTGAGCTGGTGTATTAGTTTCCTAGGGCTGCTGTAACAAAATACTACAAACTGAGTGTTTTATAAGAGCCAAGATTTATTGTCTCACAGTTATAGAGGCTAGAGTACAAATTCAGGCTATTGGCAAGGCCATGTTCATTCAGAAGGCTCTCTGGGAAGAGACATTCTTGCCCTTCTTGACTACTGGTAGCCCCAAGTGTCTCTTGGCTTGGAGCTGCAGCCTAAGTCCATTGTTACATAGCTATTTTCTCTCTCTGAATCTCTTTTCCTCTTTTGAGGACACCACTCAGATAAGATTAGGATCCAACTTACTCCATTATGGTTTCATGTTGATTTAATAACAATGACTCCAAAGACCCTATTTCCGAACAAGATTATGTTCACAGGCACCAATGTTTAGGATTTCAATATATCTGGGGGTGGGGGACACACAATTCAATCCATAACATGTTTTCCCTAGAAATAGAACCTAAGACCGGGAGTCTTGTTCAAGTGATTGTTTTGAGGGAGCTAAAGAGAGAAAGAGGAATGAAGAAAGCAAGACACAACTAGGGGTTGAGAAAGCAAAGCAAAAATGTGTTCTCAATGAAAGTTTAGCTTTAGTCTGATCTCCCTGGAATACTCTGGAGCTCAAATTGTACCACAGAGTAGTTTCCAACTTGAGGCAAGGAAATCTGCCTTTAATATCTCTTCTTTCAGTCAAATGGAATCCTTGGGTGGTACAAACAGCTTAAGCCCTTGGTTATGGACAGAAAGGTTGGTAGTTCATATCTACCCAGAGATGCCTCAGAAGAAAGATCTGGCAATCTGCTTCTGAAAGGTCACATCTATGAAAACCCTAGGGAGCATAGTTCTACTCTGAAGCACGTGAGGCCACTATGAATCAGAACTGACTCCACAGTAACTGGTTTGGTTTGTTGGATAAGTCAGTAATGAGCCTCCTCTCCTAGAAGGAGCACCAACTGTCCTGTACTTTCCTTATTCTCAGAATCCTGTCTGAGGCCTCAGGGAGAGACACTTGAAGAAGAGGTTTGGCCCTAGGCCCAACTTCTATGAAAACCTAGAGTAGGCTAGAAGAAGTTTTAATTTATTGCAGTGGATGTTACTGATACCATCTCTACTGGGATGGCTCTTGACAAGGGAATGATAAAGAGGCCCTGCAAACTGTGCTGTGGAGCCAGACATGCCCTCTGGACAGCATAAGGATCATGTTTCAAAGGTGTTTGCCTCTTAGGATTTCTGGAATGTTTACTGACATTTAGAAAATTGTGATGAAATCCATTTTAAAAAAACATACAACATCTCAACAATTTCTGCATGTATAATTCAGTGTACTTGGTCACTAATTACTGTCTGAGAGTCAGTATTATTGTTGTTAGTGTGTGTTGTTAAGTTGATTTGGCTCCTAGTGACCCTGTATAAGATTGTTGTTGTTGTTAAGTACCTTTGAGTCAGTTCCGACTCATAGTGACCCCGTATAGGGTTTCCAAGGTGTGACTGGTAAGTTCGAACCACCTATCTTGCAGATCAAGCAACCTTGTCTAGTACTTCTTCTACAGTGCCACACCAGGACATACACAAGTGATCCCTTAGTAAATGTTAATGATTATTGATGTTGCTGTTCTTGTTAAATGCTCCTGAGTTGCTTCCAACTCATAGTGACCCTGATAGAGTTTCCAAAGAGCAGTTTCCAAGCTAGTAAGTTTGAACTGCTGACCTTATAGTTACAGTCCAATGGTTATCCTACAGATTGATAGTGTAGCATTATCTGGGCTATTTTGGATGAAGGATGTTCTGGAGGTAACTTGATAGAATGGAAGAAGCCATGGTTTTGAAACATGAGAGAACTGGCTTCCATTTCTGACTCTTTGCACCCTGGCCATGTGAGTCTGGGCACCTTACTTTTCCTCTCTGAACCAAGGTTTCTCAGCTGCCAAGAAGAATTACAGAATTTTAGTGAGGAAAGCATCTAACTCAGATGGCTCCCAGTTGGTACTCAACAAATGTCAGTTCTCTTACTTCTCCTTTTGTTGTTGTTTAGTGCTGTTGACTTGATTCTGACTCTTAGCGACCCTGTATAGGGTTTCCGAGGAGCAGCTGGTGGGTTTCAATCACCTTGTGGTTCACAGTCCAGCGCTGATCCTACAGCACCACACCAGGAGTCTCCTTTTACAATAGCATGATAGCATTTAGTTCATCCCTTTATTTTCTTGCATGTGGCTTGAAATCTAAGTTGGTAATTAGAAAAATATTTTGAAATTTCTCAAGAAAATGAATGTAGGAAAGAGAATGGGTATCAACTTTCATTAAATGCTCACTTTGGTGGTGGTCATGTGCCGGGGAGTCAGTTCTGACTCATAAGAAGGCAAAAATCTCCTACATTCCAAGAAGAAGCTGGATATTTATTGAAACATATATATAGGGACAAAGAAGTGGAGACAACAAAATCTAAACTGCCATTTTAACAGCTGGAGATGTCACCAGTCCTTAAGAATGTCTGTGAAATTCTTTTAGGCCTTAATGATGATGGTGAGGAAGATAATGATGATAGCAACTATTATTCACAGAGCACTTACTCTTTTTTAGGCATAGTGCTAACTAACTAAGCACTTGACATGCCACATTTCTTTTAATAATAACCCTCTGAGGGAGATGCTCTCCTTGTTTTAAAGAGCAGAAAAATCATTCTGATAGAAAGAAATTCACACACTGGTATTAGAATTGAAGTCTGAGTACAAAGTCCCAAGTCTTACATAAGCAAAAGTCTTCTCTAACTCAAGAGCTTCCCAGGAGTTAACATCCTAAGAACACTCCTTTTGAGTTTCTCAGAGTAATATTGAATTTCTTACCATTTTTAAAGAAAAGATGTTTGCCTATCAGCTAAAGGAATACTTTCGAAACCATCTTTCATATTGTTTGCAAGAGTCATAATAAGCGGGGACATGCTTATTTGCTATGGTTCAAAAACCAAAGCCAAAACCAAAAATCAAACTCCTTACCATCGAATTCATCATGACCCTATAGGACAGAATAGAACTGCCCCATAGGGTTTCTAAGTCTGTAAGTGTTACAGAAACAGCTTGTTCTTTGGAGTGACTGATGGGTTCATACTACCAAACTCTGGTTAGCAGCTGAGCTCGTAATCACGGCATCACCAGGGCTCCGTTATGGTTCATATGCCAGAAAAAATTCTACCCGTAGTAATATTTCTCAATGTTGAAAATAAACACAGTTAAGGGAAAAAAAGTTTGCAGTATTATCTCTGGGTGTTTGGAGGATTCTTTTCTTGCTTTACTTGTCTTTGTGTCTTAGTGCTGCTGTAACAAAAGTACCGTAAGTGGGTGGCTTTAATGAACAAACATGGATTTTCTTGTAGTTTAGAAGGCTACAAGTTTCAATTCTGGTCATTGGCTTTAGGGGAAGACTCTGTTCACTGGGGAAATCCTGGTCTCTGATGGCATTCTTAGCATTCCTTGAGATCTTCATAGGGCATCTATCTTTTCTCTTATGTCTTTACTTATCTGGGCCTGATCTGCTCTTTAGTATCTTAAAAATGGAGGAGTTTAAGACACATTCTGGTATGGCACGGTAGGCTAAGCACTCAATTGCAAGTTCAATTTGAACTGCAAAGTTGGTTTGAACCACAAAGTTGGTGGTTCAAATTTACCAGCCACTTTTATACAAGGTCACTATGAGTAGGAACCAACCTGAAGGTACTTAACAACAAAAACAAGAAAAAAGACACATTCTACAATGCTCTGACCTTATTAACGCAACAAGAAATGTCTATTTTGAACTGGAATTTCCTCCACACTTACATTATGATTCTTGTAAGGACCCAACTGATCATGCCAAACTAGAAATCACTTGACTAAACTTTAGTCAGTCTTCAGAAAACATTTCGGATAGACAAGGCCTCAGTTTTTAGTTCCCTCTAGAGACAAGGTCAATCGGCCAGCCCTCAAAACCTCAATATCAAAATAATCCTTGAGAAACTCATAACGGTCAGGCTGACCCAGACAGATGGGAATATTCCAACTACACACTTACAATTAACTGTTTAATCCCTTGCCAAAGCCAATCAGCTTATAGGTCAAAAAGCTTGCCTCATGCCAAGACCAATAAAAGTATAGCGTAAGAATATCTAACCAATCAGAAACTGTATCTATAGTACTATACAATTATGCCCCCTAAAAACCTTATAAAAACTGGTATGTAAAACAATAGGGGGTCGCCTTCAGCTCCTGGTTTTAGGAGTCTATGTGAGGGAGGACCCCAGCGCATTGGCAAATGTCTCCTTGGTCTCCTGGTTTTAGGAGTCTGTGAAGGTGGACCCCAGCGCACTGGCAAATAAACAATAAACCTCTTGCTGTTGCATCGAACTCGAGTCCTGATAATCTTTTTGGGGTCTCCTAATTGGAGAGGCCACAGACGGGGCCTAACATTCTGACTCATAGCAACCCTGTAGAGAATTTTCAGAGACTGGTCAGTTTGAACTGCTGACCTTGTGGTTGACATTCTAGTGCTTAACTTACAGCATCAAACCATGGCTCTACACAGGTATGTTGTTGTTAACAGTGGAATTGGTTCTGGCTCATAGCAACCCTATATATGGTTTCCAAAGAGATCCTGGTGGATTTGAACCACTGACTTTGTGGTTAGCAGTTCAGTGCTTATCCTACAGTGTCAGATCAGGACTCCTTCTACCTGTATGTTGTTATTGTTGTTGTTAAATGACCTCGAGTTGTTTCACATTCATAACAACCCTGCATAGAGTTTCCAAGGAGCAGCTGGTGCTTTTCCTACAGTGCCACAGTGCCACACCAGGGTTCCTCTACTACAGCTGTTGTTGTTGTTGAGTGCTGTTGAGTGAGTTCTGACCCATAGCAACACTGTATAGGGTTTCCAAGGAGCCAGTGGTGAGCTTGAAC
>NW_006408589.1:11979035-11979552 GCF_000296735.1 Chrysochloris asiatica | reverse complement strand
TTTTGGGAGGCACAATTCAATCCATGACATGACATTTTTCAAAATGTCTGAATTTTCATTTATTACCCTGGTAATTGGGGTCTTGATGTAGTGCTGTAGGATAAGCACTGGGCTGCTAATCTCAAGGTTAATGGTTCAAACCTACCAGCCGCTACTCTAAAACCCTATACAGGTTAGTGATGAGTCAGAATCTACTCAATGGCACTGAACAACAACACTGGCAATTAAGAAGAAACTGTTGAAGATAATTGGGAAAATGATGTTCTATATTATTAGCCATCAGAGATCTAAAACTGTTTAAAATGTAAACAGATTTGGCAGCCAAAAAAAGAGAGAGAAATTCCTTGTCGAAAGTCCTGGGGTGGCGCTGTAGGATAAGCACTCGACTGCAGTGTTGACAGTTCAAACTCACCAGATGCTCCTCTGAAACCCTATTTAGGGTCTCTATGGGTGGGAACTGACTTGACAGCACTTAACAACAACAACAAAGTTAGCTATATCTCACAGAAAAAGTGTG
>NW_006408589.1:11965255-11971696 GCF_000296735.1 Chrysochloris asiatica | reverse complement strand
TTGTTGGTTGTTATGTTACTGGTTCCGACTCAAAGCAACACTGTATAGGGTTTCTGTGGCTGTAAATCTTTACAAGAGCAGAAAGCCTCATCTTTCTCTTGAGGAACTGCTGGTAGTTTAGAATTGATGACTATGAGATCAGCAGCCCAACTCGTAACCACTTTGTTAGCAGAGCTCCTCATCATCACTGCCATACTTGAGCTCAATGTTGCAGCCTCTGTGTCAATCCATCTGAAGTTCTTCATTCTTCAATATCAAGCATTCTTGTATTTCCCTTCTCTAGGACACCCTATCACGCTAGGGTGTACCCTATGTGTAATCACTATAGTTATAAAAGAAAGAGCAGATTACTGACAAAGATGTACACATGGGAGGCAGGGGAGGTGGACAGATATCAAATGGAGATTGTCTCTAGCCAGGGAACCCAGGTCTGCCCAGGGTTATTAAGGAGGGAGGAATCCATATGGCCCAGATCTTGATTCAGACTTTCAACCTCCATGAATTTTGTGAGAGAAAACATTTCTGTGCTTTAGTCACCAATAGTGGTATTTATGTTCTAATAGCATAAGATAACTAAGATAGGCACTATGATAGAAAACTGATGTATGGGATCATCTAGAAGAACAGATGAAGTGCCTGAGAGTTTTCTTTACATTCCGAGGAAGTCTCCTCAAACTGTTGTTGTTGTTGTTAGATGCCTTCAAGTTGACTAGGTCTCATAGTGGCCCCATGTACAGCAGAACAAAACACTGCCAGGTCCTCTGCCAGTCACATAATCTGCTATGTTGGAGTCCATTGCTGTAGCTACTGTATTCTTCCATCTCGTTGAAGGTCTTCCTCTTTTTTGATGACCTCTACTTTACCAAGGAGCTCTGGTAGCGTAGTGGTTACGAATTGGGCTGTGAACTGCAAGGTCAGCAGTTCGAAATTACTAGCTGCTCCACTGGAGAAAGATGAGGCTTTCTGCTCCCATAAAGATTTATAGCCTTGGAAACCCTGTTCAGGGTCGCTATGGGTCGGAACCCACTTGAAGGCACTTAACAACAACAACTTTACCAAGCATGATGTCCTCCTCCAGGGACTGATTCCTCCTGGTAACATGTCTCATGTCTAAGAAGCATTCTGGCTATACTTCTTTGAAGATAGATTTGCTATCAGATTAGAGATTTGATTTAAAAAAAGAAAAAGAAAAAAAAGCTATGTTACCTCTTGTTGACTATTTGGGGTTCAAATACTGTCATTAAATAAAAAAAGTAATCACCTCCTCAACTTTTTATTTTAGCAGTGAAAAGGACATTTTAGGAGTACTAGTGTGGTGCTGTGGGTTAATGAGCTGGACTGTAAAGTCAGTTTGAACCACAAGATTGGCAATTCAAGCTCACTCCTGCTCCTTGAAAACTTTATACAGGGTCACAATGGATTGGAACCAACTCAAAGACACTTAACAACAACAACAGGTAATTTCAGTGAATATAAGACAGGGAACCTAGAGGCCTCTTGGAAAGAGTTGTTAGGAAAGTAGACTTTGTCTCAAGGACAGGAGGTCTCTTTGGCTCTCTATTGTATCCCCAGCACCTACCCCAGTGCCTGGAACATATACAGTAGGTACTCTGTAAATGTTCATTGAGTGGATTTTCAGTGATGGATGATTTGTAAGAACTGCAGTCCTGGTGTGGCACTGTGGGTGAATGCGCCAGACTGCAAAGCTGTTTGAACTGCAAGGTTGGTGGTTCAAGCTCACCAGCTGCTCCTCGGAAACACTACACAGGGTTGCTATGGGTCGGAATCTACTCAATGGCACTTAACAACACCAACAACATAGACCTGTAGCTCTCTAGAGAAGCACCCTGAGCAGCTATAATGGGTTCAGCTGAGATCCTATGTGGTCCAACTGCCAACATCTGCTACTTCATTTCTCCAAGTTCCTGAGAGAGGATGAAAGCTTTAATCTAAAGCTCTTGCTTATTTCATAGTCTGTTTACTGTAAATAGACCACCCATAAGATACCTGTTTTTTCCTTCCTTGTGCAATCTAACTGGTTTTACCCACCTTGAAGGATGACCTTTCCTTGGGAGCCGAGGAGAAAGAGTGCTAAAGAAAGCATCCCATAATACGTTTTGTTTTACTTCTACCAGAGGTCTTTGAGATGGAATCTATGTCTAAGAAATGCTGCCCACACACCCAATTAACATGGTTCATCCTAAATGGGCCTTTTCTCAGAAATCTCCATCTATCCTTATGAATAAACATGATTCCTTTTCCTCAGCAGCCACTCCTCAGAAACCCTATACAGGGCTGCTATGAGTTGGAACTGACTGGAAGTGCACTTTAACAACAATTCCTATGAAAGAATGCTGGTGTGGAGCTGTTGGATAAGCACCAGACTATTAACCACTGCTAACTACAACGTTGGCAGTTCAAACCCACTCCTTGGAAACACTATACAGACTCACTATGAGTCAGAACCTATACAGGGTGGCTATGAGTTGGAATGAACTTGATGGCTATTAATAACAAAGATTCTTGTGAATAAACATGATGCCTTTTCCCAACCATAAATGTTTTTAAACCCCAGCAAAGCTTTTGTTCAGGCAGATAGGGGCCAAGCATTGTGTTGAGCCCTCCCTATCTCTGCTTGTAAGCCCCTTTCCTATAATAAACCTTTGCTTGTATGGAAACCCTGCCTCATCTGACTATTCTTAATCAATCGAGGGTAAGAACCCTCTTGTGAAGGGTGGAACTGTGGTTAGCACCCTCTGTAACAAATAAGCCAAGGAGTCTACTTATGTTGTTGTTAAATGCCTTCAAGTCACTTCTGACTCATAGTGGTGTCCAAGGAGCTACTGGTGGGTTTGAACCACCTACCTTGCAGTTCAAACCCTGCAATTCAAACTGACCTTGCAGCCTAGTGCTTATCCTACAGGCCAAATCAGGACTTCTACCTCACTTTTTAAGTCAATAGTCAGAGTTCACATTACTACATGTATACTATGTGAACATGTGCTATGAATATGCATCCTTTTTGTTGTATAACTTGTTTTATTTCTAGTTAATGAGATACCTCAGTTTCTTCATTTGCTTAGGTATTTCTTTTTCTGTTTTCTTAGTACTATTGCACATCTACCCAATGCCTATCAGTAAGATTTCTAAATGTTGAAAGCCATCACATAATCACTTCTGTGTTTTGCTTTTATTTTTCCTTGGAGAGGGGTCTCCTGCTTCTCTCCATTTTCCTTCTCCAATCTGGATGGTTGGCTCTTTACTACACTTCTGAGTTGTTCCTCAGTTTCCTGGATCCATGCCTTCCTTTGTGCTGCTTTGTTCATCACTATCTTCCAAAGAAAGACTGCTTGGGAGGTCTTCCATGAATGATATATGTTTTTGGACTTTCCTCACACTTGATTGATAGCTTGGGTTAGTATGAAAGTGTTGTTTGAAAATCATTTTCCAGTGGCATTTTGAAGCCTGTTAATCTGATGCAATTGTGACTCTTTTTGGTTTGTATGTGAATTTTTTTCTCTGTGGATTCCATCAGGATTTCCTCTTTATTCCAGTAAAAGATGTTTCACAATGATGAACCTTTGGAATAGATTTCAAATTTATTTTGCTTAGTACTTAGTGAAACTTTTTGCTTTGGAGTCTCATTTCTAGATTTTGGAAATTCTAATGTACTGTACAAGTTCTCTTAATATTCTATAGTTAATGCCTCACTAGATTGTGTTATACCCTCCATCCTCAATGAAAAAAAAAAATGTTGACTTACACGGACAGCAGATTAAATGCTCTTGGATAATAAGAGTATCCACAACTGTGGTGGTTCCCATTAGTTCAGTTTTGTCTACTCATGCTTGGTAAAGTGGAGTGTTGGCCAAATAGAAGAAGACCCCCCAATTATATGAACTGACACAGTGGCAGCAGCAGTGGGTTCAAATGTAACAACAATTGTGAGGCTGGTCCAGGACCAGACAGTGTTTCGCTGTGTTGTGTACAGGGTCGCTATGAGTTGGAACCATGTCAATCAGTTGCCTTTGTTCACAAACCTATTTATTATGTTTTACTTGTTACTGTGATAATATAAATTAGTTAAAAATTACATCTACCAATGAATATGAGCGTGAAGAGAGAGTTGTTTCTATGGAAACACTATTTGAAAATTTGAAGACATATTGATAAAGGTTAGTTGCTTAAAACAATACTGTAGAATTGTTGTTTGTTGTGATGTGCCGTGGAGTCAGTTCTGACTCATAGCGACCCTGTACAAGGTTTCTGAGGCTGTAAATCTTTACTGGAGCAGAAAGCCTCATCTTTCTCCCACGGAACAGCTATTAGTTTTGAACTGCTAACCCTGAGGTTCGCAGCCCGATTCGTAACGACTATGCTACCAGACCAAAAAACCAGTTGTCAGTTCTTCTGGCAACATGGCAGACAGGAAGATGCACTCCATGGACTCTACAACAAAGGCACAACAAGATACCAAACGAAACAGTCACAGATGACAATCCTGCAGTGCTGAACTTCCAAGGAAAGGTTAGAGAAGCTTGCTGGGAGGCAAAGCTGAGCAGGGATGACAAGAGAGGGAGACTGACTGGAGAACAGTTGGCCAGATGGGTTGCAACCATCTTGAACTTTTGTGAGCAGCTTTGGGTACAGAAAATGGACTGACAGAGCAGATTCACAAGGGTATCAGGAAAGGTACAAGTCCTACTTTTTATCTCACGTTTCCCCCATGACCAGAGGTGTGGTCAGCTCCCAACCTCATCTATCCCCCCACCTCCCTGGGAAAACTGAGCTCTCCAGGAGTTCAGAGACACAGGGTTGGGTGACATGCTAGTGTGAGGTGGGGGCTGGTCACACCATTTTGATGCCTGGATTCAGGTGGACTCCGCTGCAGACCTACGGAACCTACAGCATAGTCTAGTAGAAACCCTCATAATCAGCCAGGAACTCTGCTATCGCATCCCTCCTGCACCCACCTGGTAAACTCCTTGGCTGGCAGAAGCCCCCAGAGTTTTAGCTTCTCTGAGTCCTACTGTTTCCTGTTTTTTGTTTGTTTTCCTTTTATTGTTTTGATGTTTTTGTTTGCTTAATCTTTCTTCTTCTATTTCCATTTTCTTGAATTTTATCTTTTCTGCTTCTGCGTTTGTTTTTCCTTCTTTTTTGTGTTTCTCATTTCTCCTCTTCTCTTTTTTTCTTTACTATTCTTTATTCTCTTTTTGCATCTTCCCTCTTCCTAGTTTTTCTAAGTGGTTTGAAAAATCTTCTCTCTTAGATTCTCTTCTGTAGCTCCATTTTCCTGTCCTTTTTTTCTCTTCTTAGTTATTATTTTTTCTGGTTGCTGCCTGCTTTTATTTCTTTTTTTATTATTTTCTCTTTTCATTGTTTGTTGTTTGTTCACTCTGTTTTGTTTTCTTGTGTATCTGTATACCTGGTGGAGGTAGTTTCTCCTCTTTCCCACCTGACAGGAAGCACCGACTGTGCTCAACCACACCATGTGCCCTATAGCTCTATCCACTGGCCAAGAACCAATACCAGCTCCTATACCACCTGATAAATGATAGACAGCAGCCAACACCAGCCAAACCCATCCTAAACTGAGGTGCATAAGCGGAGAGCATAGAATTGTGCACATAGTTCCATTGTCTAACTATACACACAGGAAACAGTTTTTGAGAGTCTAAGAACACATCAACTTACAATCACCAATTAAATACAAATACAAGAACACCACAATGCCCTTGAGACAACAGACAATTTAGCACACACAATAAAATAAGAGAGAATGGCTCAAAAAAGTGAGCAAGACACATAGCTAGAAAATATTTCTGAGGAAGAAAGATAATGGAATTAACAGAAAAATATTTCAAAAGAATGATATTTAGGTAATTCCAAAGGATTGACAGAAATATTGAGGAGATCACGGAGAACGTAGAAGAAGCTTTATTATTGGTTCTTCTTGAATTCAGGAAAATACTACAAGAACAAACAGACAAAGTAAGTGGAAATTTAGAAATAATATAAAACCTGCAACTTGAAATCCAGAAGATTAATACTAATTTTAAAAATGGACAATATGTTGAAAGGGCAAAGGAGAAGATTTGAAGCAATGGGAGCCTGAATTAGTGAGCTTCCAGATAAATCTCTCAACACTAGTATGCTAGAAGAACAATCAGAAAAAAGAATGAGAAAATCTGAAGATAGCTTAAGAGTCATGTGAGACACCATGAAGAAAAACAACTAATGGGTGATTGGAATTCCAGACCAGGAAGAGGTAATAAAAAGTACAGAGAACATTGGTGAAGAGTTGTTGGAAGAAAGCTTCCCGAACATAATGACAGACAAAAAGGTAAGCATAAAAGGAGCTGAATGAATTCAAAATAGGATAGATCATGAAAGAAAACCATCAAGACATATCATAATCTTTACAAAGAATCTTTCCAAAAA
>NW_006408589.1:11963104-11964787 GCF_000296735.1 Chrysochloris asiatica | reverse complement strand
ATGGCATCTTGATCTAGAAACAGATTGAAGTATAATGCTGTCTATGATAGGATAACATCCATATGCCTCCAAGGAAGATTAGATAATATAACTATTATTCAAATTTACACACCAACCACTTAAGCCAGTGATGATGAAATTGAAGAAATTCTACCAACTTCTTTAGTCTGAAACTGATCAAACAGGCAATAAAGATGTATTGATAATTAGTGGCAATTAGAATGCAAAGGTTGGAAACGAAGAGGAGGATCAGTAGTTGGCAAATATGACCTTGGCTATAGAAACAATGCTGGAGATCGCATGATAGAATTTTGCAAGACCAATGACTTCTTTATTGTAAATACCCTTTTTAAACAACATGAATGATGACTATACACATGGACCTCACCAGATGGAATGCACAATCAAATTGATCACATCTGTGGAAAGAGACGATGGCAAAGCACTGTATCATTAGTCAAAACAAGTCCAGGGGCAGACTGTGAAACAGACCATACTTTCCACATATGTAAGTTCAGGCTGAAGCTCAAGAAAATGAAAACAAGTCCACAAGAGCCAAAATGTGACTTTGGATATATCCCATCTGAATTTAAAGATCATCTAAACAGATCTGATGCATTAGACACTAATGACCAAAGACCCGAAGAGTTTGTGGGATGACATCAAGAACATCATAGAAGAAAGCAAAAGATCATTAAGAAGATAAGAAAGAAGGAAAAGACCAAAATGGATGTCAGAAGAGACTTCAGCATAGAGATGCTAAAGAAAATGGAAGCAATAAGGTAAAATATATGAATAGAAAATTTCAAAGGGCAGCTTGAGAAGACAGAGTCAAATATTATAATGATATGTGCAAAGATCTGGAGTTATAAAGCCAAAAGGGAAGTACACACTCAGCATTTCTCAAGCCGAGGGAACTGAAGAAAAAATTTAGGACTTGGCTTGCATTATTGAAGGATTCTATGGACAAAATATTGAATGATGCAGAAAGCATCAAAAGAAGATGGAAGAACTACACATGCTACCAAAAAGACATAGTCAATTCTCAGCGATTTCAAGAGGCATCATATAATCAGAGCTAATATTACTGAAGGAAGAAATCTAAGGTGCACTGAAGACATTCCAGAATAAGGCTCCGGGAATTGATGGAATACAAATTGAATTCTTTCAACAAAGTGATATGGCACTGGAGGCACTCACTCATTTATGCCAAGAATTTGGAAGACAGCTACATGGTCAACTGATTGGAAAGAATCCATATTTGTGCCCATTCCAAAGAGAAGTGATCCAACAGAATGTGGAAATCATTGGACCATATCATTGAAATCACATGCAAGTAAAATTTTGCTAAAGATAATTAAAAAATGGCTGCAACAACACATTGACAGGGAACTGCCAGAGGTTCAAGCTGGATTCAGATGAAGTGGACCAAGGGATATCATTGCTGATGTCAGATGAAGCTTGACTGAAAGAAGAGAAAGCCAGAAATACGCATGTGATTTATTGACTACACAATGGCTTTTGACTTTTTGGATTTATTGACTATGCAAAGGCTTTTGACTTTTTGGATCATGACAAGCTATGGACAACATTGAGGAGAAGTATTCTGGAACTCTTATTGTACTCATGAAGAACCTGTACATAGACCTAGAGGCAGTTGTTAGAACAGAACAAGGGAACACT
>NW_006408589.1:11950266-11956767 GCF_000296735.1 Chrysochloris asiatica | reverse complement strand
GATGAAATAGAATATTTCTACCAACTTCTTCAATCTGAAATCGATCAAACATGCAATCAAGATATATTGCTCATTACTGGTAATTGGAATGCAAAGGTTGAGAGCAAAGAGGAAGGACCAGTAGTTGGAAAATTTGGACTTGGTGTTTGTTGTAGTTAGGTAATATTGAATTAGTTCAGACACATAGCGACCCTGTGTGCAATAGTATGAAGCACTGTCTGGTCCTGTGCCACCCTTATAATCATTGCTGTTTACACCTATCATTGCAGCCACTGTCAGTCCATCTCATTGAGGGCCTTTTTCTTTTTCTTTGAGCCTTTATAAAGTATGATGTCCTTCTCTAGGTATTGGTCTCTCCTAATAACATGTCCAAAGTACTCATCATCCTTGCCTCTGATGACCATTCTGACTATACTTCTTCCCAGACACTTTTGTTTGTTCTTCTGGCAATTCACAATATCATCATAATACTTTTAAATTCACAAACACCTGAATCCAAATGCATCAATTCTTCTTTGGTCTTCCTTATTTATGATCCAGTTTTCATATGCATATGAGATGATTGAAGATATTATAGCTTGGGTCAGTCGTAACTTATTCCTCAAAGTGACATATTTTCTTTTTAACACTTTAAAGAGGTCTTTTGCAGCAGACTTGTCCAATGTAACACATTTGTCGTTTGATTTCTTGACTGCTGCTTCCACTGTGTTGATTGTGGACCCAATAAAATGAAATTCTGAACAACTTCAATATTTTCTCCATTTATCATGGTGTTGCTTACTGGTCCAGTTGTGAGGGGCTTTGTTTTCTTAATGCATCCTGAAGACTGTAGTCTTTGATCTCATCAGTATGTGCTTCAAGTTATCTTTGCTTTCAGCAAGTGAGGTTGTGCCACCTGACTATCACATAGCTTGATAATGAATCTTATTCCACCACATCCTGCATGCTTCTTCATATTATCCAGCTTCTCAGGTTATTGCTCAGCATACAGATCGAGTAAGTATGGTGAAAGGATACAACCCTGACACATACCTTTTCTGATTTTAAATCATGCAGTACCCCTTAGTTCTGTTCTAATGACCGCCTCTTGGTCTATGTACAGGTTTTATATGAGCACAACAATTAAGTGGTCTGGAATTCCCAGTGTTATCCAAAATTTGTTATGATCTACTCAGTCAAATGCCTTTACATAATAATACAACACAGGTAAACATCTTTCTGGTGTTCTCTGCTTTCAGACAAGATTCATCTGACATTAGAAATGATATCACTTATTCAACATCCTATTTTTTTTCTCACTCAATGTAATATTTTAATCTAAAGTTGTTTTTTTCTAATCTTGGAAAAAAATTAGTTGTTATTTCTTCAAACATTTTCTTATCTATGCTTATGTTTTCCCAATCTGGAAATTTTATTCTCTAGATGCTGATGATTCTACTTGTCTCCTACATATCTCTTGGTAGTCATAGTGTGTGTGGTACCAAGTCGGTTCCAGCTCATAGCGACCCTGTATAGGGTTTCTGAGTTGTAAATATTTATAGGAGTAGAAAGTCTCATATTTCTCTTATGGAGTGGTTGGTAGATTCTAACTACTCACCTTGAGATTAGCAGGCCAACTCATAATCCACTATACTACCAGGGCTCCTTACATATCTCTTAACTTCCTCATATATTTTCACCTCTTTATCTCTTCCCAGTATTCCTTGGGAGCTGTCTTGACCGAATTTCCATCTCAATAAGTCATTCTTTAGCTGTATTCTTTCTGTTATTCAATCCATTGAATTCCCTTTTCAACAATGTTATTTTTCATCCCATGTTGTTTATTGTTTTTTTTTCAATTAAGTATTTATTCTTGAGTAGTTGTACAAACTATCATACTCTTTTGTCTCTGAAGATATTTGTTGTGCTTAGTTCGAATTGTTGTCTTTTCTGGTCCATCAGTTGTGCTTTATCTGAAGTTACTTGTCTACCTTTTGGAAAAAGTTTCTTTCAGGGTGTTGCCCTCAGCTGTTATTTTACCTTGTGAGCCCATACACACTAGGCTGTCTATGGAAGTCTCATCTACTTTGGCAGATAGCAGATGTCCATGGGGAGGAACACAAGGCCCTGGCTTGTGTTCTAAGAAGTTTTGAGAATGAGAGTATGTATGACCAGGTGGATACCTCAGGGTGAGAGATCCAACCTTACAGCCTGGAATTAATCATTGTTGATTTCTCTGTCCTTGGAGAACCTACCTCTTCCTTACCCTTGGGGGCACTGCTCTAAGTGCTGTCTTCCTTGGCAGAAATCCCCACGTCCTCACAATCTGGTGGTATGGAGGAGTGCTTAGAACTCAGCTGTCTACAAGCACCTGCTGATGTCTGCTGCCCACTACAATCAGTGCTGCGCAGCTCTATTCTGCCCCAAAGTGTGTTACCATGGAAACATATGGGAGAGAAAAGAGCATCTCTGAAATCTCCTGTAGAACCTGTCACCTGACTACCTCTTATTTCCTAATCTACTCATTTTCATCCTGCATTGAAACCCAACCATCTTCTCAGCCTCAAGGAGTTTCTCACAGTTTTTAACTTATTTCCTCAACTTCATCAACTTCCTTATCATTTTCATAGTTTCTTCTGGACTGGGTTGTGGGGAGGAAGCCAGCAGCCCTTGTTTACTGTCTTGTGAAAAACTAGGAATGGTAATGAGTATGGACCTTGGAATAGTCACTTCAGTGTAAAGTGGCTAAGTTCTCACATATGTGGAATATGAATGTTAATGCTATTGATTTCAGAGGGTTTTTGTGAGATATAAATGGAAATACATGGGAAGTGATTGGGAAAGCACTGACACCATAATGTGTGTTAATAGAAATGGATTATTGTTATTGTTGTTATGACACAGTTTGGGCAATCATCAATGGCAAGTTGATGTTGATGGTTGAAATTGTGAATTCGGGTGTCATTTCCCTGAGTGGGGGAAGTGACTAGAGTAAGAAATGAAGGAGATTTGGAATCCTGTCCTGACACTTACAGGGTTAATGTCAGAAGAAATAAAAGGAGATGGTAGGGGAGGGAGTGTCCCTGGAGGAGGCAGAGAGATCCAAGAAAGAAGGGTCACCATCAGGACCACATGCTAAGAAGAAATCATCTTTTTTTTTTTTTTTTAAAGTAATATGTTTTGCAATTACATGCTCCCTGGTGAACTTAGAACTGTTTTAGTGGGGAAGAGGGGAGGAGAGAAACCAGATTGGAGTGAATTAAGAAATGCATGGGAGAGGAAGAAGTAGAGACAAATATAGACCTTTAATCTAAAACGTTTGGCTGTGAAGAGGAGTAATTAATTTAATAGCTGGCAGAGACGTTGTGTCAGAAGGAAGCTTAATAAATGGATGAAAGTGATTTCTTGTGGAAAAAGAGCCAGTTTCATCTGTTCTATCTCTTTTACCCTTTCCTAACTTTTTCATGCTATCACCCCTTCCCTCTCTCCTTATCTTTGCACTATTCTGGAGGTAACTCGGGAAGACAGGGTAGGGGAGAGAAAGAGAGAGACTTTCTTCAAGAGAATAATTGGTTAATGGAAATGTTTACTGAGAAGGCATAGGAAAGGGTAGAGAGCCTAGGTGGAGGGAAGGGCCTTGTATCCTTTCCCAGTGTTGCAGGGTGATGAGGGGAGAATGTTGTCACTAGGTTTGCATTGGAGAGAGTAGGGAGACATTTGATCAAGGTTTATTCTGTTGTATTCAGTTTGATTGATTTCAAACCTCAGTGGGCTTAGAAACAAGCAACTTCAGCTTTCCTTTAGTCTGATAATAGCCTTATGGAGTTCTGTGAAGAATGAGCTATGATGAGATGTGTAGAAAGGTTTGGTGAACTGTGAGCAGTGTGAGATTTGACAACAGAAAGACAGTCATTAAAAATAAGCCAGCTTGACCTGGTTATTGGCTCAGACGGTGTCAGTATTCAGTTGCTCAAGCCTCAGCCCCAGTGATGATCCTTGGGGAACCCAGCCATGAAGGGATCATGTCTCAACACTCCCTTTCTGGAATGATTTTGTTGAAAAGACCAGGGGACGATTGTGAAATGGTTGCTGGGAGGTTAGAAACGAAGGAATCAGACTGCTCTCCCACAGTCCCACAGGAGAAGCAACACACAGAAGTGAAACTGACTGCAACACTCCACCATACCCAGGCTGGATGTCTTAACAGGTCTACGTGTGACAGGATATTTTGAGCCCAGATGATGTTAGTGGAGATAATACCACCTCCACCCACACTTCTTAGACTCTGTTTGCAGCTATTTGTTGTGTTGCTGTGTATATAGAAGGTGTGTATGTAGGTGCAGAGGATAGAATTTACTCACCATACTCATGTAAAAAAATAGGATGTATAGTTCTTTATTTTTTGATATTCTACTTATTTTGCTTATAAGTATCCATTTCTCCTGACTACACCAGGGTTAAGAGGGTAGGGGCAGGGCAGGAAGCTAAATTTGCCAATGGGAACGTAATCTTATTAAAATAGAACCTTTTGCTTTAACTCAATCTTTCTTATGGTACATGCTCAGGCTTAAGGGTTTCACCCAACCTGTCTCTTCTAACCATGAAGGCATCAGGATGTAGGAGGAAGACTGAGGTTGTGGGGATGGGTCTTGGGAACCATGCGATGTCCTTAGCAATTGCCTTGGTGTCTGCCTTGTCCTGTCTGGAGTCTGAGCAACTTGCTGGGATGATCAAGATGGAACGTCTGGTCAGTTCCAGTCATGTTTCCCCTGAGAAGGAAGCTGGACTCTTCTTGCCTGTTTCTTTCCCATTTCTCTCCTGACCTCCCTTCCTAGTGGACAGAAGTTTCCTTGCATCTTGGTGTTGGTTGAGTTTTTTCTTACATTGTATTCTTCAACCACCTCTTCACTCTGCTACAGTATATTGTGAAGCTGTGTAACCTTAGCTCTTGATAAGTAGAGAGAATTTTCATAATCTGTCAAAATAACCCTGACTCTCAGAACCTTGAGCTTGTTATGGACCAAAGCTCAATTTGAAAGTCAAAACTGAAGACTGACTTTATTGTTATAGCCAGTTCCCGCCCTTCCCTGGAAATACTGAATCCCATGAATATACTGGGTGGGGAGCCAGCTCTAGGGCACTGACCTTCAGTTCAATGCTGAAAACAAATGGTTACAGTGGGCATTCTTCATTTCTTTTCCCCTGATTTTATCATTATTACCTTTTTAACTTTTTATTGTGAATTGAGTGAAGGTTTATAGAATAAATCATCAGTTTTACAGTCAACAAATCATATTCTTTGCTTCATTACAATGATTGCAATCCCTGCCATGTACCAACAGTTATCAGTATTTGCCTCTATTCACTTTAACATTGAGTTCCTCCCTGTGTGCCCACTACCTTCATCTTTCCTCTGCTAACCTCCCTCTTGTTATATATTGCCTGCCCTGCCACCTGTGTTAGCATGTGTCTACCCTCTATCTCATGAATAATTTTCCATCTCACCTCTCCCCCGTAACCATTATAGATTGGTTTTTTGTTTTTTTTTTTTAATCAAGAAAACCTTTTCTTAACTTTTTGCAACATTGGTCTCATATAACATTTATCCTTTTTTGTTTCACTAATTTCACTTAGTATAATGTCCTCCAGGTTCATCCACATTGTGAGGTGTTTCAAAGATTGATCATTAGTCTTCAAAGTTGTGTATATGTACAGCGTTGTGTGTATGTACCAAAGTTTGCATAACCATTCTTATTGATGGGCATTTAGACTGTCTCCATCTTTTTGATATATCTCTTGTAGAAAGCATATTGAAGGATCTTATTTTCGTATCCATTTTTCTAGGTATGTCTCTTGACTGATACATTAAATCCATTTACATTCAGTGTATTTATCAACAGATATGAATTATCAACAGGTTACTGTCATTTTTCTGTGTGTTTTTTGTGGTGTGCCTGGATTCTTTGCTCCACATGATTTTCTATGCTGAGTTCATTTTGCCTGTGGGTTTTCTTTCCATTTTCATTTCTGTTGTGTTAATGTTTACTAAATCTTTCTGATTTTCTTCATTTTTTATTTTGATATACAGGTGTATTCTTTTTCTTTGAGGTTACCCTGTGATTAATTAATTTCCCCCACCACATAAAACAGTCTTGAAATATACTTGATTTCCTTGCCATTTGGAAGTTCAAAATCTACACCACAATTCTTTCTGCTTTGTAGTTTACTTCTTTATACATTGATGTCCCTAGTTTCCCACTTTCAGTCTTGTAGCTTGTTCTACCTAAAATACTTGTATATCTGGATTGAGTTCTGAGTAGTGGTATCATGTATGTTAATATCAGGTTGTTGTCTACTGTTGTTGGCTCTCAGTCCAAATAAAACTCTTTACCATTTTTTGTAAAGTTGGCTGGGTCATTACAAATTTCTTTAGTTTATGTTTATCAGGATTTTGCCATCCTGTTTAGGGGACAGTTTTGCTGGGTATGATTCTTGGGTGGAATTAATTTTTTTCTTTCAGAA
>NW_006408589.1:11947517-11950166 GCF_000296735.1 Chrysochloris asiatica | reverse complement strand
TTGTTGTTGTTGTTGTTAAGTGCCGTTGAGTCTGTGTTGTGTTCAGTATGTGTTGCACCTCAATGTACAGAAAACAAAAATCCTTACCACTGGACTAATAAATGACATCAAGATGAATGGAGAAAAGATTGAAATTGTTGAAGACTTCATTTTGATTGGATCAACCATCAACACTCATAGAAGCAGTAAAGAAATCAAATGTAGTACCTTAGGCAGATCTGCTGCACAAAACCTTTTTAATGTGTTAAAGAGCAAAGATGTCAATTTGAGGACTAATGTGCATCTGAACCTAGCCATGGTATTTTTGATAGCCTCATATGCATGTGAATGTTGGAAAATGAATAAGGAAGGCCATAGAAGAATTACGCACTTGAGTTATGGTATTGGAGAGGATATTGAAATTACCACAGACTGCCAGAGAACAAACAAATCTGTGTTGGAATAAAGACAGCCAGAATACTCCTTAGAAGCCAGGATGGCAAGACTTTATCTCTCATGTTATCAGTAGGGTCTAGTTCCTGGGGAAAAGGACATCATGTTGTTAAGTGGAAAGTCAGTGGAAAAGAGGAAAAACCCCACTGAGATGGACTGATTCAGTGACAGCAACAATGAGCTTGAATGTAACACTAATTTTGAGAACGGCAGAGAACTGGCCAATGTTTTTTCTGTTGTGTATTATGTCTCGATGTGTCTGAACCAACTTGACGGCACCTAACAACAACAGCAACAACCATATTCTGTTGGGTACTACAAACAGTTAACATGCTTAACTGATAACCAAAAGAGTAGAGGTTCTAGTGAACCTCTAGTTGCATCAGAAAAAAGGCATGGTGATTTACTTAGAGAAAAATCAGCCATTTAAAACCCTGGACAGTCTAATTCTCCACCACTCATCTGTCAGTTTGTTGTACTGTGGTGGCTTGCGAGTTGCTGTGATTCTGGAAGCTATGCCACAGGTATTTTAAATATGAGTAGGGTCACCCATGGTGGACAGGTTTCAGATGAGCTTCCAGACGAAGATAGACTAGAAGCAGTGACGAACTACTTCCGAATATTTAGTCACTGAAAATCTTATGAATAGCAGAGAAACACTGTCAGATACAGTACTGGAAAATGAGCCCCTCAGGTTGAAAGGCACTCAAAATGCGACTGGGGAAGAGCTGCCTCCTGAAAGTAGAGTTGACCATGATGACATAAATGGAGTAAAGCCCATGGGAGAAAAGCCTGCAGGACCTTCATTTGCTGATATCATGTTTGGTAAGGTGGAGGGACAGAGAAAAAGAGGAAGACCCCCAGCGAGATGGATTGATAAAGTGGCAGCATCAGTGGGCTCAAGCGTGGCAACAATAGTGAAGTTGACCCAGGACCGGGCAGTGTTTTGTTCTGTTGTACATAGGGTTGCTATGAGTCAGTACCGACTCAATGGTACCTAACAACAACAACAACAAACAGTCTAGTTCTACTTTGAGGTCACACTGAGTTAGAATCAACTCATTGGCAACTGTTGACTGGTTATATTTTACTAAACTGTTTGCTTGCATTTATTTCACATAGGTTGCAGTGTTTCTTGGGGTTTATTTTTCAAAGGTAGTGTTTGAGTAATAAAATTGAGGCTTTTAAAATTGATTAAAATTCTGGGTTTGATGTTCTTTTCCTCAAAGCTCTTGAAAATATTGTTCTTTTTCATACCAGTATTATTCACAATAGCCAAAGACTAGAAATTATCATCTATGATAGAACAGCTAGATTAATGCAATGGAAAACCCTACAGCAATGGTTCTCTACTGAGAATGATTCTTTTCCCCAGGAAACCTTTGACAGTGTCTAGAGATATATTTTGTTGTTCTAATGGGAAGGAGGAGGGTTGCTCTAGGAATCTAGCATGCTAAACATCATGCAATTCACAGGACTGTTCCCCACAGCAAAGGATTATCTGACTAAAGATGATGGCCTAGATGGGACAAAAAGGCAACTTCTTGGGTGGTGTTATGGAAGTCTAGTTACACAGGGTTGTTTACATGGTGAAAATCAAGTTGTGCTGTATAATTGGTATACATTTTACATTTATGTTATGCTTGAATAAATGTTTTTCAAAATCTTGTTTGATTATGATAGACTATCTGCTTTTTCTCTCTGGCAACATTTATGTTTTCTCTTTGTTTTATATATTGTGAAATATCACTGTAATTAATCTACTAAACCTATTACCAAGGAGTTCTGGTAGCGTAGTGTTTACAAATTGGGCTGCTAATCTCACTTCAGTAGTTCGAAACTACCAGCTGTTATGCGGGAGAAAGTTGAGACTTACCCATTACCATTGAGTTAACTCTGACTCAGCAATCCGGTAGAACAGAGTAGAACTGCCCCATTGGGTCAAGGCTGTAATCTTTACTGACACAGACTGCCATAGCTTTCTTCTGTGGAATAGCTAGTGGATTTGAACTGCTGACGTTTTTAGCTAGCAGCTAAGCACTTAATCACTGCATCACATGGGTTCTTATGATGTGTTTGTTGTTGTTGTTGTCAGGTGCCATCGAGTCGGAACCGACTCATAGCGACCCCATGCACAGCAGAAGGAAACATGTCCGATCCTGGGCCAACCTAACTACCACTGCCACACTTGATGCCATGATGCCACCTGGCCGATCC
>NW_006408589.1:11945912-11946708 GCF_000296735.1 Chrysochloris asiatica | reverse complement strand
CTTGTTTCATTACATTGATTATAATCTCCTCCATATGCCATCAATTAAAAGTATTTCTCTCTATCCACTTTAAAAAATACATAAACAAAAAACCCCACTCAGGCATATATAGTAATTTACATCTCCAAAAGGCACATTCTGCAAGTCTGCTCCTGGCCATCAGTTCTTAGTCCTTCTCTTCTTGGTTGATGAATCTAGAGTCCTTGGCCGCTCCCCCTCTCCATGCCCCCATCTCTGCCCCCATCTCTGGCGCTGCTGCTTCTCTGGATATGGTCCCACATTCTATTTGTGCATTCCTCTCTTGATGGACCTTGGGTCCTCTGTTTCAGGACTGTAAGAATAATCACTCCCCTTTTTTTGTTACAAAACTTCTACCTTTACAAGTGTGATTGTCGCGATTAGTCATGATAACAGTTATGTTCACTATTGAATCTTATGAATCTTAACCCCATCTCTTTTCACCAGACCCAACTAGACAAGATGATAGCTATTCAGTGGGGACTCTTTCTTTCCCCCACACTCTTAAACTAAGCTCCCTCTTGAAACTTTGTAAGCCAGTCACTTCGTGCCTTTATTGCCCCCTCATTTTAGATAGCCAATGTCTTAAATTGCCCGTCCCTATCTACCCTGTGTACAGAGTGGATAGCATTGAAACTTAATGTGAATATCTTTCCCTCTCTGTTGGTATTTAGAGTAACTACCGCTCTGAGTATAAGGAGCTCTGGTAGCGTAGTGGTTACGAATCGGGCTGCGAACCGCAAGGTCAGCAGTTCGAAACTACCAGCTGCTCCACGGG
>NW_006408589.1:11920343-11921455 GCF_000296735.1 Chrysochloris asiatica | reverse complement strand
AAGGGGGTTTGCTCTGAGGGGACCCAACCACTTGCCTTGATGTCTCCTGGGCGAGCTCAAATACCTTCTTTAGACAGCATAAGAGACAATTATACACATGGACTTCATCAGATGGAATACACAGAAATCAATTTGACTGCATGTGTAGAAAGAGATGATGGAAAAGCTCCATATCCTCAGTCAAGACAAGGCCAGGGGCAGACTGTGGAACAGACCATCAATGGCTGTTGTTAAGTGCTGTTGAGTCAATTCCAACCCATAGCGACCCTGTATAGGGTTTCCGAGGCGCAGCTGGTGAGCTTGAACCACCGACCTTACAGTTCAAATGGCTTTGCAGTCTGACTCATTAACCCATAGCACCACTGAAGTGGAAGAAAATGAAAACAAGTCCATGAGAGCCAAAATATGACCTTGACTATATCCCATCTGAATTTAGAGATCATCTGAAGAACAGATTTGATACATTAAACACTAATGACCGAAGACCAGAAGATTTGTGGGATGACATCAAGAATATCAAACATGAAGAAAGCAAAAAGTCATTAAGAAAATAAGAAAGAAGGAAAAGGTCAAAATGGATGTCAGAAGAGACACTGCAACTTGCTCTCTAGCATAGAGATGCTAAAGCAAATGGAAGAAATGAGGAGGGCCAAGAACTGAACAGAAAATTTCAAAGATCAGCTCGAGAAATACAGCCAACTATTACAACAAAATGTGCAAAGATCTGTAATCAGAAAACCAAAAAGGAAGAGCATGCTCAGCATTTCTCAAGCTGGGGGAACTGAAGAAAAAATTCAAGCCTTGACTTTTGTTATTGAAAAATTCTCTTGGTAAATGATAGAAGGATGCAGGAAGCATCAAGAGAAGATGGAAAGAATACACAGAGTCACTGTACCAAAAGGAAATGGTGACTGTTCAACCATTTCAAGAGGTAGCATATGATCAAGAGCTGATGATACCGAAGGAGGAAGTCCAAGGTGCATTGAAGGAATTGGCAAAAACAAGACACCAGGAATTGATGGAATACAAATGGAAATCTTTCAAGAAAGTGAGGCAGCATAGGAGGCACTCACTCATCTCTGCCAAGAAATTTGGAAGACAACTATTTAACC
>NW_006408589.1:11915191-11920243 GCF_000296735.1 Chrysochloris asiatica | reverse complement strand
TGGGGCTGGGGTGCCCACTAGCTCAGGTACCCCTGTAGTCACCAGAATGGAAGTGCGCAGACAGCAAGGGACCAATGAACAGATACCAAAGGAAAAGAATGTCCACACCTTTATCTTTGCTGTTCTGCCAAGCATCTGTGGCTGCTCCGATCTTTCCCCCGCTTGGTCTCACCCAAGATGGCGGGTCCTCGAACAGCTGAGCGTCTCAAATTAGAAAGCAATGGATTTCTTGCTTCTGCCACAAATTCCCCCAGCTGTAAGCCTTCCAACCTTCTAAATGTTCCTTTATATGTGTTTCAGAATTCTGGGACCATCCCCTGAGCCTGCTTGGTTGGGTATTCTGTGTTATTGTTGGCGGAGCTCTGTACTACACGTTCACCTGATCCGCCATCTTGTTTGTAGACCGACCAATTCTTTTTGGTATAGTGACATATGTATTTCTCCCATCTTCTTCTTCTTCTTCTTCTTTTTCTTGCCAAAGTTTTAAATTGTGAATTTAGAGAAAGTTTACAGGGCAGATCATCAGTTTTACATTCAACAAATCATATGCTTTGTTTCATTGTTGTTAAGTGCTGTTGAGTCTGTTCTGACCCATAGCAGCCCTATATAGGGTTTCCGAGGAGCAGCAGTCTGATGCATTAACCCACAGCACCACACCACGACTCCTTTGTCATTTTTTTCATTACAGTGATCATAATCCCCATCATGTACCATCAGTTAACAGTATTTCTTTCTATTCATTTTAGCTCTTTAAAAAAGCAAAACAAAACACACACAACAAAACACTCAGGCATATATAATAATGTACACCACCAAAGGGTACATTCTGCAATTCTGCCTCCTGGCTGCCAGCTCTCAGTCCCTCTCTTTGCACGAATCTAGAGTCCTCAGCTGCTCTCTCTCTCCATGTCCCTATCTCTGCCTCCATCTCTGGTGTTGATGCCTCTCTGGATAAGGTCCTGCATTCTGCTTGTGCTCTTCTCCCTTGATGGTCCTAGGGTTTTCTGTTTCTGGACTGTAAGATTAACTACTCCCCTGTTTTTGTTGCAAAACCTCTACCTTTACAACTGTGACAGTCGTAGTTAGTCATGATAACAATTACTCACTATTGAATAATAAAAATCTTATCCACATCTCTTTTTACCAGACCCATCTAGACAAAATCAAAAGTATTCAGTGGGGACTCTATCTTCCCCCATACACTCTTAAAGTAAACTCCCTCTTGAAACCTTGCTTTGTGCCTTTATCACTACCTCATTTTAGGTAGCCAATCTCTAAGTTGCCCATCCCTGTCTACCTTCTATACAGAAGGGATAGCATTGATACTTGATATGACTAATTCCCTCTCTGTTGGTATTTTGAGCTACTACCTCCATGAGTATCATCAAATTGTAGTAATTTGCACTCTTTCTACCATTGAACTGCTGACCTTGAAGTTAGTTAACAGCCCAACTCCTAACCACTATGCTACCAGAGCTCCTTAAAAAGTGTCTGAAACCAATCCCAAACCAAATGATTTTGACTCATAGTGACCCAAAAGGGCAGGATGGAACTGCTTCATAGAGTTTACAGAAGCCGACTGCCTCATCTTTTTCCCTTGGATTGGCTGGTTGGTTAAAACCCTCGACTATTTGTTTTGTACCCCAATGCTTAACCCTCTGAAGTACCAGGATTCCTTAAGAAGTGACTTATTTTTGCCATTTTGTTGTTTATTTTTTGTGTGTCTTAAGACTTCTTTGTCTTTTCCTTTTAAAACTGCTTGCTTTTGTGTTTTACTGGTTTATTGTAGTAAGCCTTTTTGGTCTCCTCTGTTCCTTTTGTGTATGTTTATAAAATACTTTTGGGCAGTTACCATGAATATTACTTTTAAGAGCTTATATTTTTAACATTCGAGAGTGTTCAAACCCACTAGCCACTCCTTGGAGAACCCTATATAGGGTCGGTATGAGTCAGAACCGACTAGATGGCACTTAACAACATCAGCAATAGGATAACTTGGTAGCAACTTACCTTCAGTAGCATACAAGAAGTTCAATATTAATAAATAAGTATAGAATCTTATTGGAAGTTTTTACTGTATTTATTGAGATGATCAAGGAACCTGGTGATGCAATAGTTAAGTGCTTGATTGTTATCCAAAAGGTTCAAACCTTTCAGCTGCTCCGTAGGAGATGGATGTAGCAGTCTTCTTCGGTAAAGACTATAGACTTGGAAACCCTATGGAGTAATTCTTTTCTATCCTATAGGGTTGCTATGAGTCCGAATTTTAAACGGCAATGCGTTTGGTTTGGTTTGGGGGACTGAGATGATCGTATTTTCTCCTTTAGTTTGTGTAACAGAATATTTTAATGGAATGGAACTTTCCTGTTGTCTTATTTTGGGCTGAACTCCTACAAGCTAAGGACAGTGTTAAGAGCCCTTAGTTTCTAAAGGGAGTTTCTAGACCAGCTATGAAGAATTTTCTAAGTGGGAATTTCAGAATCCTGGCCCTTTGACCTTGAGTCCATTATCACTTTGAGGGTAGAGGAGAGGCAAATGGATAAAGAAGAATGAGAACACTAAGAATAGGACTTTCTTGCAGAAGTCCTATGTATTTCTTCCTTCTGCCACGCATGCCTTAAGAAAAGTGAAAGTCTCTCTGAGAACCAATCAGAGAATGTGCCAAGTGTCACCTTGCTTAAAGCAAAAAAGTCCATCAGGCCATTGTTTTGAGGCAAAGGCTGTATGTGGAAAGCAGAGAGCAGTGAGGCTGGAGGGAGAGGCAGGGCCAGATGGTGAAGGTGCTGAGCCCAATTGAAAGGACTTGAACTTTGAGAAGCTGCTATAAGACTGTTAAGCAGGAAGCTTATGTGAACCAACTTATATTTTAGAATGATCCCTCTGGCAGGTAGTGTGCATAGGAGGGGGAAGATGCAGGACTGATATGACTATAGTCAGTTAAGAGAAGAGTGATTACATTATCTGCAGCAGTGAGGAGAGAAAGAAGTGAAGGCATTCAAGACCTCTCTAGAAGTGACATTGTCAAGATGGGGAAATGGACTGGGAAGTGGGAGTGGAAACGTCCAGGTTTACTTTCCAGGTACTTGTTTAGATGAGTGGATAGGTGATGCCCTGAAACCGTTAGCCTCATTGTGGCTTCGGTAGAAGAAAGGGGATGGGAGTAGAAGATGGGATGGACAAGATGCCTGACTCTTACCTAAAACTGTCTGAAGGCAACAGGTTAATTAGAACTTCCCTGAGTAAACATGGCTACACATAGCTGATACAGTCCTCAGGGGTTGGTGTCTGAGGACACAGAACAAAGGTGGAGAAGGTAGAAATTGGGCTGGCTGAGGGGGTTAGGAGAGGGAGAGTGTACAAACACAAAAATTCTGAAGGCTCATCCTCAATGGCTGCTGCGATGCTCCTTATCCCCAGTGTCCTCTTTCAGAGAGCTCCAGTTTGGAAAGACTTCAGGACTTCCAGCTAGTATCCTCTTTTGCCTCCAGAATTTTTTGGAAGGGACTACAAAACAACAAAATGGATCATGGCATTTAGCTCAAAGTTGGTAAAAATTGAATTTGACTTTGTTAAGGAATCCTATTTTGTTACTAAGGGCCATCAAGTCGGTTCCAATTAATAGCAATCCTGCATAGGATTTCCAAGAAGTGACTGGTGGGTTTGAACTGCTGACTTTTGGTTAGCAGTCCAATGCTAACAGTTCTACTACATGATATTCATTGTTTTATCTGCTGGAAAATGGTAAACTTTACTGCAAGGAACTGACCAAGACGTAATCATTTCCTCTGTTTGAAATTAGTATGTTACCTTCCCCTTCTAATTCTCCTCTTCTTGCCATCTAGTCTCCCAGAATCCAGGTGACCTTACTATAAAGCAAACAAAGAAAAACATTATGATCAAACTGACCCTAATTGCAATATCTGTGCATAACTCACCCACATACACACACACACCCATTGCCTGGAGTGATCTTATCTCATACCAACCCTATGAGACAAGGCTATATTCTCTCATTCAAAGTGGTTGGTGGGTTCAAACTATTGATCTTTCAGTTAGCAACCAAGTGCTTTAACTATTGCACCACCAGGGCTCCTTTATAACTCACCAACCACCTTTGTAACATTCTTTTTAAAAGTTGGCAGTCCTGTGGCTCATTGGAGTGGAGTGCAGACAGGTGTGGGTGTTTCTTATCCCACTCTAAAGGTCTCTCTTCCCTATTACACTGCTCTTTCCTTCTCTTATTCCTGTCTCCTCGTTTGCAACTTTCTTTTAAATAAAAGTCATCCTTGCCTTTTGGAAAAATATTGTCTAGCGTGTATAGTGTGTACCTTTTTTCCCCCCAATAAGCCCAGGTATTTCACTGGTTTCTCCTGCTCTTGAGACACTGTGTAGTAATAAAGGGATGGTTGTTCAGCCAACCTGGGCCTGGTGTGCAGGGGCAGACCCGTCCAACTCTGGCATAGCCCTCAGAGCCCTATACTCAGGGACAGATTACCCAAGAAGCATGGTGTTGTTGTTAGGTACCATCAAGTCAATTCCTCCTCATAGCAACCCTGTGCATAATAGAATAACAACAACAACAAAAAACACTGTCTGGTTCTGCGCCATCCTCAACAATTGTTGTGTTTAAACCCCTTGTTGCAGTCACTGTATCAATTCATCTTATTGGGGCCTTCCTCTTTTTTGATGACCCTCCACTTCACTAAGCATTATATCTTGTCCCAGAAACTGGTCCCTTCTGATACCATGTTCAAAGTATGTGAAACGAAGTCTCTCCATCCTTACTTCCAAGGAGCATTCTGGTTGCACTTTTTCTAAGAAAGATTTGCTTGTTCTTCTGGCAGTCTGTGGTACTTTCAATATTCCTCGCCAATGGCATAATTCAAATGCATCTATTCTCTTATAGTCTCCCTTATTTATTGTCCAGCTTTCGCATGCATATGAAGTGATTGAAAATACCATGGCTTGGGTCAGGCATACCTTTGTTCTCAAAGTCACATCTTTGCTCTTTAATATTTAAAGAGTTTTTTTTACAGCAGATTTGTTTAATGC